>NW_023503291.1:0-53302 GCF_014529535.1 Bradysia coprophila
GACAACTTTCATGTAAGACAAATATCTGTCGAGATCTCAAAACTGTTTTGTCCTCCGAAGTAATCCATGAATTGTCGGCATTTTATTTGCTTTTAGTGTAACACTTTCAAAATAGATTTAATTTTAACATTTAAAAGTCAAAAATGCAAAAAAAATGATTTTGTCTTGAAAAATAGATAGAAATTGACAAAGTTGCCGATCACAAAAATATGTCGTCGATTTATATGCATTTTTTATGCATAGCAAAAGAAGGCAGGAACATAATATTTGTCTCGCAGTTTCTTTGCGCTAAATGAATTTCACTAAACAATACCACGTATATCATCTTATTGACATTGCAACTACAAAGTTCAACTTTCTTATAAGAAAAATATTCCTGTCTTATTTTCCTATGCATAAAAAATGCATTTAAATCGAGGACATATTTTTGTGGTCGGCAAATTCGTCAATTTTAATTTTGTTTACGATATCTCAAAACTGTTTATTCCCCGATCTTATGGAAATAAAACCGATTTTGATTATTATTTTTTTTAATCGACGAAGAATGGAATTCCCGAGATTAAGTTCAAAGATGGGCCTACGGATCTAGAAACTTTTCCAGAAAAACAGGTTTTTACTCTGTTGATAGTTAAATGTATTATTCCGTCGACTAGAGATGAGCGGGTTGGGTTTTTTTTGTCTTACATGAAAGTTGGTCATAGATGACAATATTATTTGTTGTTACTGGGACCGGAGTTAGATGCTGTGTTCTAGATAAGAAGTGCTTGTGATTTAGATTCACTGCGTCAACTACGAAGAGAGAAGATAGCTTGCTAAGGAAATTTGTATCACCGCTTCATCTGCTCTGCGACTGCTTGAAACTTCGATCGGACGGTGACAAAAAGAGAGCTTTGTATGTGGTTATCAAAAACTGAACAGATGGATCAGAGGAAGTCGCAATTTCCTACGTTTAGCGATCATTAAAGATGACCTGAAGAATGTTTGATTTGTTCTGTCGATTCAAGTGGATATATGGAGTCGTTTGTGCACGATCTCAATTAAGCGTCTCCGCTTCATTTAATTGTCGCATCTAAAAACGAAATGCCTCTGCGCAACATAAAGCTGGTGTTCGAGCTGGTGTTAGAGTGAAGAACGAAGACTACACCAACAAATCTGTTGCAAATCTGCATGTAGCCACCGAGTGTCTATAATGGGCCGTCGTTTTGGATACAAATTTCTTTCCACAGAATAATTTATGAAAATTGATCCAAATGTGAAAATAAAAAAAAAGTTGCACAATTTCGCAGTACCTTAACCAGAACGTTTACAATGTCTTCCAGAGAGGCGTATGTTTTGTTCAAGTAAAATCATAACATAGGCTTCGCGGGCCAATTCTTACATAAATGTTATCAGCGAAGGATTTTGTGATGATTTGACTTAGTTTCATTACGACTTATTCCCTAAACTGCATTTTAACTCTCGATTAACGACCGTTTTTGCCTACAGATCCAAAAATTCTGTGAAAGTTACGTTCAAAAATTCACTTTTATGAGATGTACCGATACAACGCACTTCAAGCATGCGTGGTACTCTAAATGGGGTACCGAAACGTGACAGTGTGTCACACAACTGTACAGCACTGTAAAAAACCATTTCATACAAAATATTACTCTATTTGGCAGCTGTCAACTATGATCACTTTTGCTTGAAGTGCGTTGACCTATAGCAAAAATCAACAAACACGACAACTGTCGTCGCTTTGTATGCATAATTTGTGCATAGAAATAAAGACTGACATTAAGACGTTAGACGTAAAATTTGATTTGCTTTTTTCTATAAAATAGTGAGCTGAATGGCGTGTGGTAATTTGGCACACGGTGCAAAATAACGCAATTTTCAACTGCGTAATAGGTGAACTCACACACAGTTTTACTTCACTAAAATTTCGTAAAAGGGATAATAAGCATTAAATTTGCGTGTGCAAGATGGACTGAAGAAATTGCCTTCAATAGGACAAAACTTAACGATTTCAAGATAAATATGTATGAAATATGCATATAGAAATAAAGTGCTGGTCAATAGCAAATTAGTTGGTGAGAAAATTTTTTAACTTTAGAGATTACCCGGATTAGATGTATACTTTTCTTATTTACTTACACAAGTCTTTTTTTCTATGCATAAATTATGCATACAAAAGTTGCTACTTTGTTGATTTCGATGCGAGAGACAATAGTCAAATTTTTTAATTCCCCAGTGAAATAAAATAAAATACAGTCCACTATTAAAAATTGAATTAAAGAACAAGGAAGGCCATCTGTAATTTGGCTGCGAATTTAAAAATTTATTAAATATCGATCAATTACACCAAACAATTTAAAATAAAATTACATAAAACTATCGGCTAAACAAAGTTAAAACGCCGACAGTGAAAGTTCCGGCCAAACAGACAAAAAACCGAGAAATTAAAGAAACGGCTACTGAAAATTAACGGCCACAAATAATTGTAATAAAAATCAAATAATCGGCAACAGCATATTAAACGGCGCACAAGATTAATTTTTTAATAAAATCACATAAAGTGCAACCATCATCAGTAAACGAATTGCGACGAACAAAAGAAAGTCGCCACACATACTATACACAGTACGAGAACAGTCTTTGCCAGCATAACATTTTTCTGTGGATCGACGGTCATTAACGTAAGTTCATCTGGCCAAGGGTTCCCTAATTTGGTGAAGAGGAACAATGAAGTCAGCAACTAATTCAACAATTTTATTAAAATCAACCGTACATTGGAATCTATTAAATTCATAATTAAACGGTCGTAGAGTTGACCTCGTCATCATGAGCAAATTGATCAACGTTCAGTGTTTGAATATCTGGAAATGAATAGAAAATATTAAAATGCAAAGATTATTGGAGATACATGAACAGAATATCAAAGATTTGGAGGAATTCTACGAGGAATTGAAGGTCGATGAAATTACAAAGATACTTCTCGATAGAAAACTCAAGGTCGTCACGACTTTATGGGACAAAATTTACGATGCTAATACAACGATGATGGAGTCAACAGATTTTAGTTTTCAAATCAAACATGAAGAAACTGTATCGAAAAAGTATGACGTAGCTTTCAGTATTTTCGATGCTTCCGTTGTGCTGACATATTCATACTTCGACCTTTCTGGAAGCACAAAGTTCCAATCAATCATTCAAATAAGCGAGGTAGTGAGGTCATCGAACAACAAAAAGAAAATGTAATGGCACTGTTCTGCAAACTCGCCAGAATTCAACAAGCAGCAGCATCAATTAGCGAAAGTCTACCGCACCTACAATCGACGAAACCCTTACGTCGTATTTGAATCAATCAACCGTTAGCAGCAAGCAGAATCGAAGATTTTCCATTTAAAGGCGTTGCGTTTAATTCAACGTATTTCAAATTTGGTCCGAACGTGACAATTTTTTTTCGAAATCATAGAATGGGCGTTACCGTTTGGAAATTATTGGAAAATTGTTCAACAAATCCTTGATGAGTTGGTGGCCAATCAAAAGAAATTCGGTTGTAGAGCTGATGAACGTACTTGGGGTCGGGAAAGACCAACACCAAATTATTGGATTAAACTCCATCCGGCAACAATAATTATATCGACAACAATAGCTACGTTATAAGGACAATTAGGTCATATCGGATCAACAAAAACCAATAAATACAATCCAGTCAGCCATTCAACAACAAAAAGAAAAACAAACTCACTGACCGTATCATCACAAAAATTCCGGAGCGTTTCATGAAGTCATACAAATTTTCGAGTCACATCCATATCATGGTCATCCGATACAGTTTGATGACCGAATCGTTTGAAACAACCCACGAACATGGTTGTTCCAGTACCCATGTTTGGGGTCGCTATTAGTCCCTAACTTGGCCCACTTGCAAACCTTAGGATTAAGTAAAAGGGAAGTTGACAAATGTAGATAAAATATCAACAAACACTTAGCTTTGATCGAGTTTCAGTTAAATTTTTGTGTTGGTTCATCGCTTTAATAAACAACTGAATCATCCAACGTTGCAGTATTGGTGTCGAATTACAGGACTTGGCCGTTGGTTTACTCCACCGAACGCTTCCTTCCTTTATCACCAAACGATTCATCTTAAGCACGTTTCGTTCCCATCAACTAGTGCTCCATTTATGAAATAAATATTCGTCACACACTAGTCAAGCAAAAACCAAACTCATCACTTCAAATGGGTTCTCGCTGAGAATTTCATTTTTCTGGTCGATCTGGTTATGGTTTATCCAACAAGGTCCTTTAAATTTCAATCCGTTTAGGACAAATTTATCGAGCACAATTTTAGTTGAATCAAATAGAACGCGGCGTCAAAACAAGTGTTTCGAGTGGAAACTGGTCAACGATGTCCTTTGTTATGATTATGAATACGAATGTCAATCACCACCTCACAGCTGATCAATTGCTTAGTTCAATGACCTGTATGCGATATCAACAGCTGAGCAAACGAAACAATCGTGGGAAACAATTCAATTTTGTATAATATCTTGCTTTTCTTTTCCTCACTGAGGGGTTCAGGCCATTCTCCGGGTCAATAACGTTAATAGCGCCACCGGTTAGGAATTATTATAAGTAAAACTCTTTGTCATCGTATATGCCTACGGGCGATGATATTTGTTAGCAATCATACGGGATTGAATTCCCACAAATAAATAAGTTGGAATCAAAGATAAGTAATTTTCATTTTCAAACAAAATTTCTGAAATAACTATTATATCAACTGGGGAATTTAAAAAGTTACTGACTGTTTTTACGAATTTCTTCTCAAACAATCTCTGGAAAATTCAGAGATTTTGTACACGGATGAATTCGACTTTTCTCACTGAACAGAAAATGTTCCTCGAGAACCTTGTAAGAATTAGCCCCGGCGAAAGCCAATTTCTGTTTTGTCATTTTCCTTTTACAAAACATGAAATACATTATTTGTCTTCGAGCCAACTTAATTCTCCTTATACATAATGGAAAATATAAATCTAACTTCCGTTAGCTCATTCCTACAGGGGACGATTTTTCTACAATTTGACTAAAAAAAAGTTTCATTCTGTTCCCTAAACACAATTTTTGCCCTAAACTGAATGTTAACTCTCGATTTAACGAGCATTTTTGTCTACAAATCCGAAAAGTCTCTGAAATGTACGCATAAAAATTCACCCGCATGCCGCATAGAACAAATCAACAAAGACGACAATAATCGTCGTCGCTTTGCATGCATAATTTGTGCATAGAAAAAAAGACAGGCAATCTTGATATGTGCTGCAAGCAAGTGAGAAAGGTAGACTTTGTGGATCATCCGGGTAATCTCTAAAATTACAATGTTTCGTACTACATAACTACAATTCAATTTTCGAAGGACGCTTTTTTCAGAAAATAGTAAAACTCGCTGAATTTTAACTAAACAATTTTCTCGCAGGGAATGTACCGTCTATAAACAGCCCAGCTCACAAAACCATTTTGGTGCTTATTGTTATGCTACCAACTTTCTTGTAAGACAAATTGCTTGTTCCTGTTATGTCTTATTTTTCTATGCATAAAAAAATGCATATGAATCGACGGCATATTTTTGTGATCGGCAACTTTGTGAAATCAAAAAGAAAATGTACGCGTACGAGATAACTTCAGATATAATACCATTTGATTTCGATGGGAGAGACAATAGTCATTTTCTCACCTCCGATGAACCTCCGGATGCCTTGTGAAAAATTATGTGTCGACCTCGGGGAAAAAGTAGGAAATTTCATTTTCTCGGGTGAAAAATTCGCTACGCTCTGGCCACAAAGAAAACACAGTCGAAATGAAATTTCCATTTTTTTTCCTTGGTTAACAAATAACTATTATATCAAATGGGGAATTTTAAATGTTTCCAACTACAAATTCCTTCTCAAAAAAATATAAAAAGGTTTGTGGGCTGTGATGGCTGCCTCCCTCTAGGTATAATTACTCGTAGATAATTCGACTAAAAATAAGTTCCCTAAACAGAATTTTTGCCCTAAAGTGACTCTCGATTTAACGAGCATTTTTGTCTACAAATCCGAAAGTCTCTGAAATGTACGCATAAAAATTCACCCGCATGCCGCATGAAATAAAGAACAAATCAACAAAAACGACAATTGTCGTCGCTTTGCATGCACAATTTGTGCATAGAAAAAAAGACAGGCAGACAATCTTGATATGTGCAAGCAAGTGAGAAAAGTAGACTTTGTGGATCATCCGGGTAATCTCTAAATGTTTTGTAGTACAAAACTGCAATTTAATTTTCGATTGACGCTTTTTTCTCAAAATAGTAAAATTTGCTGAATTTTGACTAAACAATTTGGCAGCTGTCGTCGCTTCGCATTAATATTGTGCATAGAAAAATAAGAGAGTCACTTATCTTGGCTTGAGTGCAAGTACACTTGGCTCAAGAAAATAAAATTGTTTACTGAATTTTTGTACATTTCACCCGATCCGAAGTGAGAGTACTGAAGTCTGAACGACGTCGGTCCAGTGGTTTTGAGAACTATGAACAAAAAACATGTGGAGCAAAACATATCAATTGTCATTAAAATACTTTGAGTTTTTTCAAACAATGTTCACGGTGCCTTCGAAGCCCAAAAAACCATGAAATAAAGATTGCCCTGCAAGTTTTCAGAGTGCTGAACAAGTTCATCGAGAACCTTGTAAAAATAAGCCTCCGCGGAGACCAATTTCAGTTTAGTCATTTTCCTCTTACATTCGGGCGAACTTAATTTTCCTTATACGTAATGGAAAATATAAAATAAGCTTCCGCGAGCTTATCCCTACAGAAATTATATTGGACGATTTTGCTTTAATTTGACTAAATATTAGTTTCATTCATTCTAAATATTTCTTAAACAGACTTTTTGCCCTAAACTGAATTTTAACTATCGATTAATTAGCATTTTTGCCTGCAAATCTTCGAAAGATTACTTGCATTTAATCTTTCGAAAATAATCTGTCGATGGATTAGATCGAAATCTTCAAAGGGATTTCAATTTTATTATTTTGAAATTAAAAAAATTTTTCCAACATTTATTTGAAATATTGAGTCAGATTTAATTGTTTTATTTATTCTGAAATTGGAAATATTTGTTTCTTCTCTTCTTCTTCTTTTTCAGCCTGTATCTATCCACTGCTGGATGTAGGCCTCTCCAACTTCTTTCCATTTCGTACGATCCATTGCCATTTGCTGCCAGTTTGTACCTGCAATATTCTTAATTCCGTTTGTCCATCTCTCTGGTGGTCTACCTATAGCTCGTCTTTTATATGGTCGCCAGTTCATGATCTTTTTGGTCCAACGTTCGTCTGTCCTTCTTGCAATATGTCCCGCCCAGCTCCATTTCAGAGATGCTATTCTTTCCATGACATCAACGACCCTGGTTTGTTGTCGAATCCATTGATTCGTCATTCTGTCTCTGAGTGTTATTCCAAGCATACTCCGTTCCATGGCTCTTTGTGTCACTCTCAATTTATCTTCGGATGCTTTCGTTAAAGTTAACGTTTCCGCTCCATAAGTGAGCACTGGAAGGACACAAGTGTCGAAAACTTTGCGTTTCAGACTATTATTCATTTTGCTTTTGAAAATTAGTCTGAGTTTTCCGAACGCTGCCCATGCAAGACCAATCCTACGTCTTATTTCTGCAGTCTGGTTGTCGAGACCTAACTTCAGTTTATGTCCTAGATATACATAGCTGTCGACTCGTTCAATGACAGTGTCACCAATTTTGATTTCTCTATCGTCCCCGATGTTGGTCATGACTTTTGTTTTCGATAAGTTCATCTTGAGGCCAACTTTGCTTGCCTCTTCACTTAACTGTTGTAGCATAAGCTGAGCCTGACCTAGATTCGCTGCTGTCGGTACAATGTCATCAGCGAAGCGGAGATTGCTCAGGTACTCTCCATTTATCTTTATTCCCATTTTACTCCAGTTTAACTTCCTAAAAATACTCTGCAGAGTTGCCGTGAATAATTTCGGTGAAATGGTGTCACCCTGCCTTACACCTCGGCCAATTCTGAATTTCTCCGTGCTCTTATGAAGTTTTATACATGAAGTAGCATTTTTGTACACATATCGAATTGTGTTGGAGTACCTTGAGTCTACTCTACATTCGTCTAATGCGTCCAATATCGACCATGTTTCCACTGAATCGAAAGCTTTTTCGAAGTCTATGAATAGCAAGACTATGTCGATGTTGTATTCACGACACTTCTCAATAAGCGTTCTCATCACCTGCAAATGGTCGTTTGTGCTGAAACCAGATCTGAAAGCAGCTTGTTCAACAGGTTGGTAGAAGTCGAACTTGTTAGTGTTCCTCTTCGTAATGATTTTCATAAACAACTTGTAGAGTGTTGACAATAGGCTTATGGGCCGGTAATTTTCCAGCTTTGTTATGTCTCCTTTTTTATGCAGCAATGTAATTACCGCATTTTCCCAGGCTTCTGGTACTTCTTCCCATTGGAGACATTGATTAAACAAAGCCGTGATTGCCTTTAATAAGGAGTCTCCACCCAGTTTAATGGCTTCCACTGGAACACCATCTTCTCCGGGAGACTTTTTGTTTTTCATCTCGGCTACTGCGGCCTTGACTTCATCAACAGTTATGTCGGGCATATCCTCCGATCCCACGTTTCTTATTATTGGTCTATCTTCGGTTTCTTCCGTTGGGCTCTGTCTTGCTGAAGAAAACAAATTCTCATAAAATTCTGTTGCAATGTTTAATATCGCATTTCGATCCGTTTGGATCGTTCCTGTTTTGTCTCGTAATTTGTTTAGTTGAAATTAAATGTTTTTTTTTTACTTAATTTGATCAGGATTTGAACTCGTTCACCTCGGTACCTCCGTATCTCCAGTCCTGTACTTTACCACTGAGCTATTGGGTTCGTAATCTTAGCAAGATTTATTTTCGCACCGTTGTTACGGAGATTTTACTCTTTCAAAGATTAAAAAATTAATCTTCTGAACGAAAAATTTGTACCAACTGAGGTAACCATCATAGTAGACGAGTTCAAATCCTAATCGAAGGCAACATTTTTTTTTCATTTTACCAATTATTTAATAAACTATTATCATACTTCATAAATCTGTATGAGCAACGATAAGGAAGTTGAGCCTGGCAAAACTATTGAAAAGTACCATAAGCGTATGGAAAATATTATAATAACGATATTTTTCACCCATATTTAATTGTACCATTGATTAAGAAGTATAACAGACCAGTTTGCATGGAAGAATTATTTACTTTTTCACCGATTTTCTTTACTCGAAAATCAATATCCTTTAAGAAAAGCAAAAAAAAAAAAATCTGAAACATTGGATGCTGTGGTTTTTACTTTTGCATCGCTAACAGATGACTAAAAATTACACATGGCAGTAGCTTCTAATCATAAACTCTAGATACCAGGACAATGAACTTTTAACAAAAACAAAACATTTTCGTGGCAAAATCTTCACTTCTAATTGCTACTATCAATTTTAGACATTTTAAACCGAAACTCAATCTATCGAAAGATTTAATTTTTGTAATCTTTGAAAAAAGATTGAAACGAAATCTTTCGAAATATTTAAAATATTCGTAATCTTTCCGTAGATTAAACATTAAATCCGAATTTTTTCTCTGTGTATTCAATTAATAAAATGATTCAAATAAACAATTGAATTGCTAAAAAGTATTTCACCGAATGTTCCTTTTTAAATGTATTTGCGGTATTCAATTTACTTGTCTTTTTTTATATGCACAAAAAATGCACACAAATCGACGACATGTGTGCTGAAACGAAAGAAATGGTCGTCTATTTGCGCTAAATGAATTTTACTAAACAATTCGACGTTATATCATTTTATTGACATTGAAACTATAAAAAAAATATTTTTCATTTCAATCCAAATTTTAATTGTCTAGAATGCTCACAAAACGATTTTGGTGTTTATAGTTGTGCGACCAACTTTTATGTAACACAAATATTACGTTGTATGTTACTGTCTTCTTTTGCCACGCATAAAAAATGCATAAAATCGACGACAAATTAATTTGTCAACTTTTATTTTGTTTACGAGATCTCAAAAATGTCCCTCCGAAGTAATCCATGTAATTCGAAGTAATTCTATTTGCATTCAATGCAACATTTCAAAATGTATCTTATGGTTGTAATTTTAATATTAAAAAAAACTAGAAAATGTAAAAGGAAAAACTGACAAAGTTGCCGATCACAAAATATGTCGACGATCTATATGCATTTTTTATGCATAGCAAAAGAAGACAAGTACAAACACCGTAAGATTTGTCTTACAGGAAAGTTGGTATGTACAATACACGGAAAATAATTTGTTATCTCGTATCACGATGAGTAAAAGTACCTAGATTGGAAGCTACTATTTTTTATATAGTTTCAATGTCAATAAGATGATAATAACGTCGAATTGTTTAGTAAAATTTATTTAACGCAAATAAATGACAATTTCTTTCGCTTGAGTACACAAATTTGGAAAAAGAATGGGACATTTCTCTTCCATAATGTAAATGTAACACATAAACAATTGATTTTGCTTTGTTTAAATTACATGCACATCACTGATGTTGATTTATTATAAAGATAAACATATTTGTATAAAATGATAAACATTTGGTGTGATAAAAAAGTATTTCACCGAATGTTCGTTTTTAAATGCATTTGCGGCATTCGATATAGTTTCTTTTTTTGCTGGGATTGGGTTTTTGCTACTGGGAGAGAAAACGTACTAAAACGTAAAAAGCTGTCAAAAGATGTGACAGAAGGATTAGCTAAATATACTGAAATCAAACATTTTAGAGAATTACTCACTGTAGAAAAAAATATTTTCCTGCTTAAATAATAAATTTGCTGACAAAAAATGAATGCCAATACAGAAACTTGCTACAGGCAGGGCCTATTTTTGAGAATTTATTTGAGAAATTTGAGAAATATTTCTCAAACTTTCTCAAATTTTGAGAAATTTGAAAAGTAAATTTTTGATATTTTTCAAGTGAAACTAATGGCAATGCGCTAAAAATTAATATTTTAGGTGTTTAGTGATGTTGCTGACGTTTTAGAGCTTTTCGGACGAACTGTTTTAGAACTAATCATTTAACCTTAACTTTGAATAACGTTAACGAAGGATATAATTGGTTTAAAGAGTTTTTATTGGCCAGTTCAGCTAATACACGTTTTATAATTACCTTGATTTTACTTTGGGCGTATATTTTCAATCTAAAAACAAATTTATAAATAAGAGAAATTTGAGAAATTGATTTCTCAAAAATAGGACCTGCTACAGAGGGTGTAGTAAATGAGGATTAAAACACTTGGCTTTATTATATTTTACTCATTCTAATATATATTTCTGAATAAATTCAACATTTTTCTATTTACAATTCTTTTTATTCGTTTCCTACTTAATAACTTCATATTTCTTGTATATTTTATTGAAGATATAATTGATAATTAATATGATTGCATAATGTATATGGGGGTCTTAACAGTGTGTCTATTTTTAACCATTTTTGTTTTCTAATAATTAAAATAAAATTTTAGATTCAAATACCGAATACAGTTTATGCTATGTGTGGTGCGTAATGTAATTTAATTGTTCCGTAGGAATTTCCTTTTTCACGACTATGATGTCAAAATGAACGACGGAAGAACATCGATATAAAATGAAATACACTAGCGGAAAAGCGGAATTTGACATGTTTCCCGATTTCACAGTTGATGTGGTTTGTAATTTTGTTTCCACATACATTTAGTCTAACAAACGAACAACTAGATTTTAGTATACTTCGTTGCAACTCGCGTGTGCGTATCTATCAAAAAGATCAGAAAATAAAAATCTAGATTCTCACTTGTTAAACGACATTTATGTGGGAACAAAACTACAAGCCACAACAACCACCAAACAGAAAAAATGTATCAAATTTTACTTTCCTGTGAGTGTAGCAAAAATAATAATTTTGTTTTGTTTTTATTTTAATTTGTTATGTCAATTTGATTAGCTGTTTCTATTTAGTAGAAATTTGGGAAATATTGTGCGTATGTTCTTCGTATGTGTACTGTGTATTCAATAGATTCAACGGAATATTTTCAAAGTGAGAATAATATATTTTGCCACTTGTTCATCGATTAAAGTTTTTTTTTCTCTTCTGGAAAACTTCAAAAAATATTCGTCTATTAAAGGAACAATATTTACACTTGTTCAAAATTTTGATTAGATGTTATGTGTTGTTAATAATCTATCTAATAAGGAATGTATTTCCATTATTAGTCCACAAGCATTGATATTATTTTGTACAATTGATTATATTTTCGTTCTTTATAATAATAATAAATTTTTTCTCCTCTTCTGTTTGCCTACGTTAGATATATAATTCAATTTTACTAGAATGTATGTTTATATGAAGAACAACAAAAATATATACTCAACTCATATCTATCTACAATAATAATTCTTTTATGAATAATACCATTTTCGTAATATCTGGGTATGGGTATTGGTATAATAATAATAATATATATTTAACAAACTACACAAATAAAATATCAGCTAAAAACGTACCTAGATACTAAATTAACAAATTGACGGGGAATGCAAATTCATTTTCAAATAATTAAAATTGAAATTAAGATTAACTAAATTCACCTGCAAATTGCCATATTTTCCATCGAAGTGGTTTTCATACGGTATGTATGTGTAAGAACAGACAGGTGACCCTGAACTTGAGAGATCAATCTCGATGACAAAAAATGACGTTAATGAATAGACGATAGACAGAGTGGTAGATATATCGACTTTTGAAAGTAGCGGACTAATTAGCCCCAAAACAAACTGTCGATCAATATTCAGCTGAGAAAGTGTCATTTTTGCTGTCCAAAACATGGTTTCATTTCCACGAATATATCGGACTGCAAAGTGCAGCTAGGGATGAATTTAGTGGGTATCTTAAATGCAGCCACTATTTTAGTGAAAAGTGTTTCCAAATTTTCTCCCACTTTCCACATTTTCGAAAAATAAAATTTGGGAAAATCAGCGAAAAAATCGGAAAATTTCGAATTAAAGAAAATTACCGCATCAGGTAAATGAATCATTTCCGTGAGAAGCTGTGAGTAAAGGTATCTTGTTGCGATAAATAAATTGTCCTCTTTAAAATCTTCAAAATACACTCTGTGGGGGAATCCCTTAAAAGTATTAGAAAATTCCAATCCTTAGAAAATCCTTCGACTCCTTTGTCAACGAAAAAATTAGTCGCGAAATTGGTGTTCTATGTTTTAAAGTATTTTAGGAATGACCTGATGGTGTCCCAAGTAAAAAAAAGTTCTCACAAATGTCTTAATCTGTCGAAATCAGATATCTCAATTCTCATTGAGTCTAAGAAGACAATAAATTTTGAGACTTGAGATATCTGATTTCGACAAATTTAGACTTTGAGATATCTGACTTCAAAATTTTTTTCACTCGGGGTAGGCGGAAGATTCGATTGACTTTATAGCTGGCTTTCATTGAAGGCTATTGGATGCTTCTCTCGCCACTCTAAAATCATTGTTACTAATGAAGGTCAATTCTGATTGATTTCAGGAAAATATAGTAATCAAAGGTGGTGATTTAGGTTACAACCCATTGAATGAGCGACTGTTCGGCAATATTGAGGAATTAATGATTAGTCATAAGTTTCTGGCTTTCAATTTTATTTTCTTGCTTCATATAAAGAGACAAAAAAACATTTGTTTTTCGGCAAGCAGTGGTCCCGGTGCTTAAAAGCATTCAATAAATGTGATTACAACAAATAAAATCGTCTAATTGAACAATTAATCCAACCACCGACTATTTTGAGATTAGTTTTAGCCCCACAAGGATCCGCCATTGGAAAAATTAATTAAAAAAATAATTTATTTCAAAATCGAAATTCTTTTGCGCAAAAGAAGCATATATCGTTGGATCTCCAGAAGAGCTCCAATCTTTTGATTCAAAATTATTTTTCCAAATTTCGTGCATTCTGGTATGCCGTTCCTATTCATTCCTGGTAAATATTTCTAGAAAAATAAATTTTCTTTGAAGATCTACTACTTTGGTGAACGGTTATATATAGTGACCGATGTCGGTTCGAGTTGAAAAGATAATTTTATTAAAATCCGTAGACATTAACCGTTCGCCAAAGTAGTAGATTCTCCTTAAAAAGAAGTTAGTAACACTAAAAGCTATCCATGTTTATTCTCATAGAGCATTCAACCAGCTCCAGCCGAAACATTTATCAGAATTTTTCGTTGATGACTACCACTTTTCGTCGGGAAAATTATGAAGAAAACTAAAGGGCGAGTAGAATTGAAAATAGAATGAGGTTGACGAAACAACAATAGAAAACATTGTCTTTATATACCATACAATGTGGCAGTATTACCACATTACTGTTCACATGTCAGACTGAGATTCAAAAGAATCTATAATCAGTCATTAACGTCCTACGATTACGATGAATCGATGAGCAAATGATGATTGCGATGTAATCGATGTTGTACGAAATTTAGTCGCACAAAACCTATGATGTTAGACTACTGCTGTGTTAATGGTTTGCGGTCATTTACACGACAGAATCCTTGGTATTTGTGGACGTTGTTTCGATCGCATGGTCCAATCTTTTCCTTTTTTCGTAGAAATCGGTCTTCATACCGTACAGGAGAGAAGGACAGCATTTGTGAATGGGAAACGTGAAATAGAAAATGAACTCAAACGTTTCAGTGAGTTTATGTCCCTCAAAGTCCCGACATTTTCTGGTCGTCATAATGGAAAAACTTTGATAAATATTAAACGGTCAATGAATGGGCGGTTGTAAATGTATTTATATTTCATCTAACCTACAGTTTAAATCTGATTTCTCTGTGTACCTACTGAAGTAGTTAACTTTAAAGTTTCTTTTTTTCATTTAATTTTCTTATCATTTTCCTAAATTTACTTTTTTTTGCAAATAGACATAATCCTCTGTTCTACCAAAAATTATGAATATTCTTCTGTTCGTAGCAATAAAATCATCACTAAAAAACGGAAGACAACAATACAAAACAACAATTTAGAAGTGAGTGATTTCAATGTCCTCCTCCAATTCATCGTGTTCGTCGTCAGTTTCTTCAATTTGATTCGCCTGTTGCTTAGCTAACTCAGCTTGACGGGCATTTTCTTTGGCTTCTTGTTTCTTAAGTCGTCGTTGCTATAAAACAAATAAATTTCGAATTGAGTCTACATGCGACAACGAGAATCCGCCAAAAATTCTAATTACCTTGCGTCGGTATCTGATCTCCACAATAATGTATCCCAGTACTCCGAGCGTCAAGTTACCGAACAGGATGTACAGCTTCATTCTAGCGCACAATGTTGTTGAGTACGCATAGGCAATGACGAAACCAGCTGATTCCCACAGGCGATAATTTGAGAAGGCTGCCTCCTTATTCCTTCGGAACAGTAGACCATAGAGTCCTGTACGGGAAATATTTGTTTAGTCTAACGTCTTTTTGAGAGTCTTCCAAGTTAATATTTTACCATTAATTTGTGTCTGCCACACAGCATCGCCAACACCCCATAGTCCAGCGATAGCGAAGAAGATCAATGGATTTTCTGGATGTGGTCGCCAGAATAACATTACAATAACAATAGCTCCGTGAACGATGGCGCCTGTAATGCATAAAGCGTAAATGTTAAAACGTTTTTAGGTTTTGCGATGCACCGATATTGGAGGAAACGGGCAAAACCATTCGATAGATGGATGGACGATGTGGATAAAAACTATTGACATGCTTTGGAATGTCTGCATTCAATTTTGCTTAATGTTAAACTGTCTGTCTTTCAATAAATTACAAATTTTTTTCTGGTTCAAGGTGAAGCGGTGCAGTGCACGTACCTTCGACACGTACGATAAATTTGCTATGGTTACATCATTGACAGCAAAATTTAGATTATTTCTTGTTAAAATCAGACGCAATTCGATTTTTTAAGAATCATTTTTTTTTCTGACTGGGCCACGGATTTTATTTTGAGATTTTTTGTGCTTCGTTTGCGATGTTTTATTCGCTTCAGGAATTCTGACACACAAAAAAACGATGACAAGCATGAAGATAAATCCGTCAATCAAACAGTCAATACGTAAATTTAAAATTCTTTTATATTCGTGCGAAGCATGGAAATGTATAAGTTGAAGTGAGAACTAATCAATCGATCGTAACGAGACTTCTTAATGTTAAGAGGTCACCTTCGAGACTTATCTTTTCTACCGTTGGAAAGATGGCTTTACTCGGGATATAATTCCTAGAGAAAAATCTGAAACTAGGTGTTCAAGTAGCGTGTATTGCTATTCAAAAACCATTCATAGTACTCCTAGCTCTAAGCTTTAAAGAAAGGAACCATGAGAAACAAACCAAAAAGGAACGTTCAGAATTGTTTGCACTTTGCAATCAGGTACAACTGAGCTGAGTATTAGGAAATAACAATTTAAAGAACTTAGCAGGCAATAGTAAGCAACTACCTTTCAGATCATCTGCTATTGACAACAGTGACAAAAATTAGCCACGTTGATGTTAAAACAAACGAAGTAATAGATTTTCTGACAAACTCACTTCGATGCTTTAAACACGAGAAGTAAAAGATTCAATGAACATATCGTGATACCCTTTCTTAAGGTTGAAAAAATGTTAAAACAACTCACCCAGTGCAATGATCGGGATTCTGCCGATGTATTTCATGATGGAACCGAAAATAATTGAACAGATTGCGTTTACCACACCAAAACATATCATAACATAGCCAATTTGATGGATACCCAAAGCACACGACACATAAGCCTGTAATAATTACGGAAATTGACTTTAAGCTCGACTCAAAACGCTTGAGTTTGTTCCCCAATTACTTGTGTAAAATCAGCACCAATAAACGCTTGTTCCATGCCGATCCAAACGGTAATTAAGATCAGCAACTGTTGGTTAGGCTTTTTGCATTGATTGAGTGTAGCTGAAAGTAATGCAACACCAGACAACTCCTTTGCCGACTCAGATCCCTTACGTTTTTCACCGTATCTGCGATCAAAGATCAATATCGATTATAACACGAACGTATTGCATAGCCTGACTGAAAATGTACCTTGACAATGGATCCAAGAACACAGCAATAATTATCACAGCAGCTCCGATACAGGCCAAATAGATGGTCGAAATTTCAAAAATTTCCGAATCTGGTGGACGTTCCAAATTGGCATTTTCGGCCGATGCAACGACACAGAAATTGGCACCGCACGTTGACAATGTAGTATTTCCACCGCCACCACCTCCATGAGCACCGGACGATAGCACCAAACTGGAAATCAAATTTCCCCACAATTCAGCGGTTTGCCAGGCAAGGAAGAAGAAGCCGAAGAATCGGACGATGATAGCGTCGACCGGTTGATCCGTTATTTTTGCGTACACCTGACCGACTTGTGTGAGATAGGTAGCTTTTGATGCCCACATAGGCGCTGCACCCAAACCTAGCAATATGCCAGCAGGAACTAAAGTGTAGAATCTGAAAACAATGACCAAAAGATTACTCATTTCGTCATTATATATCGACAGAACAAATCGAACTTACTTTGGGTAGAATTGAGCAGCAATGTAGGGAGCGTAGCAGCACATACTTGCGCACAATGTCCATTTCACAGTAAGCCTTCTTATAACTAATGTTGGAATAAATATACATGAAACGACAATAGCCGCATAAATTGCACTTAATGATACGGTTCCTAAACCATCTTTGGCATTAATTGATGACTGTAAATTGGCTGTGCCCTGGAATCGACGAAAGTTTGCTCAATTAGATGAATCTGTCCCAATCGATCGTTGATCATGAAAGTGAGTATAAAAACGAACTTACCTGAAATGCTGTGAATTGTACCATGAATGCACATGATAGAATCGTCACATTTTTCAGTATCCTCCATTTTTCTGATCTGGATAATTTAACTTTTTCTCGAATCGATACTGTGTCCTCAGTGTTATGCAAATGTGGCTGTTTGTGAAACACATTATGTCGTATGATTTATGTGGACTATGGCTGGTTATATAGTTTACAATTTATATTGACTTTACCTTCACTGGATTATCGCCGTCGTATGCTTTATTCTCATATCCGGAACCAGCCGTCATTGTTGATTAGGCCTATAAAATCAATAAAATACGTACGTTATTGTATGGAGTATGTTTGTGGCGTCTTTAAAAACTACTCGAATTCGAAAAGAATGAAAGAGAAAGTTAAATCAAACATCTCTGGTTGGTTATTTCCTCGCCAAATATTTTTTTTTTATTTTTTTATTGGAAATCAGTTTTTTTTTACTTAAACATATTGTGAAAAGGTCCAATTAATGTATCGCAAAACTTTAAGTTTACAATCTCAGAGTTTTATGGTTTTCTAGCTCTTCACAGTTCAGGTAATAAAGAAATATTTACAAAACAAAAATCCCATTTTCGTTTTGCGGTTTTTCGAAGAATTGCAATAAAACTGGGACAATAAAATTTTGTTAAAAACAAAATTAAAGAAAAGACTCAAAGATTCGTGATGCTTGTTGTTACATCTGTTGTGACTAATTTCGCTAAAAACACTTTTAACATTTTTTGAAATGAAACGATTCAATGCACCTCTAAGTTGAATCAGCATTAAGTATTGTTTCTAAATTAGAACTAGTCGTCTTTGTTGCAAATCAAATTACATTCTATAGGGAAGTACAGCAGATCTCAGAGTGTGTATTATCGGTTAAAAATTTCCATGTAATGAATTTTCTCCGATATAGCTAAGTACACAGTACAGAAATGTGTGAGATACATGCTTTTAACTTTGAAGAAAGATTGAATTTGTTATAGAAGAGCTTTTGTGAGCATTAAGCTCCTTGTTAGTTGCAGTAATATCACATTGTCAGTTGCAATGCTCGAAAATTTGAATATCGAACATAAGTATGTTCAACTTTTGCTCACTACACATTCATGTCACCACAAGTATGTTCGATTTATTTCCACAACACGGCGCACCCTTCGTTGCAAGTGGCCAATACAAAAGTAGTATTACAGAAGCTTTTTAAAGCTAATAAAACAAAACCAGTCCATAATTGCGCGAAAAGCTTTAAGTTTACAATTATAAACTTTATTACGTAAAAAAATGGCCGGGTATTGCGACGTCGTTAATGTTTCATTTCAATAGCTTAGCCGGTCATATACGGCTACTCTTTTATATAAAAAAAAATGTTCAAAAAATGAAGTACGAGATAAGAAATCAACATATTAAAAATACTTTGATCGATAGAAGTAATATAGATCTGATAATAATACTGGCCATATGATTGCCGTCTGTAACAGGTTAATTCAGATGATGTAAACATCGAAACAATGAATTCAAATTTTTAGTTAATTGTAAAGCCTTAACGATCGATCCTTGCGATCGGTCCAAAACAAGGTAATTTCCTTTCTCTTTTGGTATTCATTTAATTGACCGATTTTAGGATTATGTAAGGACTTTTTTTGAGAAAAAAATTCTGAAAATTTCGTTCCGATGGGAAACTTGCAATCGGAGAGCAGTTTTTTTATTTACACTGAAATATGTAATTGCGATTACTCAAGCCGACAACAATAAAACACATATTGCTAACCTTAATTTCCATAAAAATCTCGTATAATATCAAATCTCAAATGTAAAAAAAAAATATTTCAATGAACAATTGATTTACCTACCGGAAGATTGCAATTAAAAATAAAAATTTAAAAAAATATTTACAAGAAGACAAAATAATCATAAAAAGTTAGATGAATCGTAAATATTCACTTAAAATAATTGTTATTGATAACACTTCATTTGACTGCAATTGTCTATGCAGGCCATTAGCGTTTTCTCAAGAATTTAAGTTAAAGAAGCGACTTACATAAATCCACTGAAATATTGTTTATTCCTTAAGTTTCGATAAGAATAAATAAAATTGTCAATTAGTGCAATCCCATCTCATTCATTTTAAAGCTCGAATCCCAAACATCATCGACAACAAAAGAATGAACAGTAATTTTTTGTAAAAGCTCAAAAATCTCCACAGAAATAATTTATTTAAGTTAAGTTACACCTTTGAGTTTGACTCGAAACGGTATGTTATGTTTTGATTGTATCGCAGTGGTAGATGATCATTTCTGTTGAATGACTTTCCACAAAGAAGGAAATTGCAATTTATGTGAGAAAAAAAGAACCCCACAACATTGTCTGCGAGACTTATTCTGAAGAGTTCTACGTAAAGTTCAATGAAAAATGCAGTCGACTAGAAAAATATTAAAATTAAACACATTGTTTGACCTAGAGAGCTTTTTTACGTTTTTAATTCAATAAAATAAATGCTGCATATTATATTTCGAACTACTTCCTACTATCTTTGTGATAGGTAACAGAAAATTGAAATAGACACGAAGTTTATTATCATCGACCCTTTGAGGTTAATTGTTAATACGAATATCTTTTAATAAAGAAAGATAAAATTAAAAAAGGACGACTAAATGTCACAAAGATTTGGTTTCTTAAATTGCCTTGAAATTAATTTAACTTCCACCTAATCTGTTACGCACGACTAAGATTTGTTATCGACAACTTCAGAAATAAAAGAAAACCCTTCATAATGTGGTCTTATACAGTGAAATGCTAGTTTAAAACAAATGAAGTAAAAGATTTGAACTCAATCTCTCGAAAATACTTAGTACAAATGAAGTAATAGATCCTCTATTTAAACTGCTGATAATTTTGCCGTCTGTAAAAGGTTAACCACTGAAATGGGCATATAAACATTTAAATTATTTATTGTTCATTGATTGATTGATTCAATTGAAAAGTTTTCATCTAGACAAAGCAAAAAAACCTTTCTGAACGACAGGTTGATCCACATGTTGTTCAAGTCAACCAAAATCTTTTATTTAGTATTTAGTCCATTATTTATGATTGATATCGTAAACCACCATTAAATAGAAAAGATACCGTAAATTCATCGGAATCATCGAAACAATATCTTGAACTTGAGACGAATTGATGCTGTCGTCCTTGCCTAAACCAATTCGCTATTGTGAACAATAAGTTAAGTTTTAAGTCCATTATCAGCAATCAAGAATTTAAATTTTTTTATTATTATATTTCCATTCATTCATTAACTGAGTATTTATATGGATTTGATACATTTATTTTATGTACTACCTGTCTGCATATGAACGGATTGTAGTAAAATTCATTTTTTTTAAACTTGCGCCGTTTTTATATTATGTCATAATGTAAATAGATGATGAATTAATTCATGCAACAATCAGCGAACATAAAAAAGCTTCAATTGTAAATCATAATAAAAATTCATTTTACAAGCAACAGAGTGGAGAATTAGTTAGATAAACATATAAAATGTTAATAACACGATTTTCTAATTTAAATTTAATGAATGAAAAATTTCTGAACAATTTTATCAATGAATTTGTAAAGAGGTTCTGGTCTGAGAAAGGTCAGTAGAGATGCGACACAATGCGAAGGTATGGAATGGGATCAGGATAGAAATTAATGTGTAATGTCAGACGTGTGTAGTAGACGGGTTGACGATGGTCTGTACAAGACTCGATCAAAAAGGTGGAAATTGCTGGAAATGTGACAATATTTAAGTGTTCATTAAAAACATTTTAAACTGCCTGTCCAAGACACATTGTTGTGCAATAAATAATGTCACGACATTAAATTGTTTGCATATTTACAAGCAAACAAATAGGATTTTTTTTAAATTAAAAAGAAATGAATTCGAATTTGAAATGAGGCATTTCCTCCATTTGTGGCTTTTAATTTTCCGTCAAATTTGACGACATTGTTTTCACATTAGATAACGAATTTATGGTTGAAGTACCTATCACATTTCCGCTAATGGGATCTAATGATAGGCGGACAATTTTCATTTTTTTTTTTCTCTCAACTGATTTATCACTTTTGTTTCCGGAGCGTGTAATGTAATACAAAAAAAATTGCACTCTAAGCACTTAACAAACATAATTACTATATTAACTGAATCAACACGTGTGTAGTCATCGTGTAAAGGTAATGCTTGCCGCCATTTTTTTTGTTTTCTCTTCCATCATTTTATTTAAAGGAAGCTAAATATTTCTAATCGTTTCTGTGTAGGATAGAGTGGGTGAGACACTTAACCTCCAGTGAGCTTGTTGAGCAACAGTGTAATGTGTGTTCCTCTATATTAACCACACTCATAGAGCTTTTTAACACTTTGAAGTCTACCGAACTTCTTCTTCTGTCAAATGATTTTATATTTAGGAAAGCGCGGTTTAGCCAGGTAGATTTCAACTTTTTTGACCTACTGAAACCAGAATAAAGGATTTTGTTATGTATGCTTTCCTATCGCCTCGAACAACGATCACCAATATTTGAAAGGGCACATTGATTTTCTGAATTCTAAATTCTTTCTCAAGGATTCCCAAAGATTTTAGTTACAATACATTTTCCCGATTTTAATGCATTTTTATTCGAAGTTCAATATTTTCTTTGATTTTTATTTTAAGGATTTTCTTAGAATTCAAAGGATTTTCTCCGAATCTCAAAAAAGGAAATTCTTCTGTCATCAAATTCAGTTGAAAACCTGAACCCATTCTAAGCTATTTTACTACTAAGATCATTTAAGCCGTATCTCTAATGTCTCTTCATTCATCCATTGAATGGTTTATTCAGGTACCGAATCAAGGGCGCCTTTAGAGAGTGAATTACTGAATGAGAATGAGATTGCCACCAAATATAGTGAAATAGTGAAGCTTTTTAAGGAAATGATATTGAAAAGGTTCTGATTTTTTTTTTCGTTCGTTTACAAAACATTTACGCTACTAATTGCCTCCGTAAAATAAATTCGTTAAATTACATAGCTATATCAGACAGATTGATTGTACAACAGTGTATACACGTTGAAAACGTACTGGTTGTGTTGTATGTAATAAGAAACGTTCTCATAAATCTATAAATAATTAATATTTTTTTTATTGATATTAACATAATTATTTTTTTCCACCAAACTCCATTTTTCTGTTAATGATTATTTTGTACAGATATACCTCTGTGTGTACAATGTAATATAATACCAGTACTTCCTACAAAATTGAGTGAAATTAAATTAATGCGGAATAAAATCATTTTTTTTTCAATAATAAATAATATTGGACAAGACAAAAGCACTTGAAGGCCGTTATATCATTCGCATCCGTCTCACAAAAAAAAGAGTGACTTAATGTGTACGTAATGTTTTGATTGATAATGATAACGATTTCAAACATTCAAACTATAACAAAACACAAACAATTATTCAAATAAAAAAAACGAAAAAAAAACGGAACATTTCAATTGTTGATAATGTTTCATAATAAAACCCGAATGTTTAATGATTTCTCAAAAAATGTTTTACATTTTAGTCGACGGATGCGCAGGGTAACGTATTTCATTTTAAGTTGAACACAACGTATGAAAGCTTTCTTAAAATTAATGTTCAGTTCAGTTCATCTGACGATTTTACAAGAGACCGTGCCATGTGTTGCAGGAAGTAAGAGATTTTGTATCAATATGTTGTATGTAGGTCGTTAGACCTCTAATGCCAAAAATTGTTAGAATAAAGGAAGTAATAGATTTTATAATTATTTTGGTGATGCGACTGCTGTCTGTTACAAAAATGGTCAGATATTTTCCTCCCATTTATAGTTTAAAAAACTATTTTTGTTCATGTCAACGTCCTGGCATGGTATGTTGGTGCATGGTCTATTTTAAGTGAACTAAATATTTCTCAAAAATTCCCTAGTTTTTGTTTTTTTCTCGAAAAAAATGGCACATTGAAGTTCATCCGACTTTTTTAATAACTTCTCCCAAAATTTTCCCAAATAACCCCTCGATTTTGGTAAAATTTTGGTAAAGTTTGGGTTAATTATGTAAATAATATGACATGTTCATTGCGAAAGTCAAAGACAAGGTGACTGTCATTGGTTTTGATAATAAACTTTGCAAAAGCATTGAAACCTTAGCAAACAAGGACTATCACAACTATTAGGACTGACAGAAGCAAAAGGGGTCAAAAGATCTGCGGCGTTTCGTTTTCTGGAAACAGATCAACCCAACCGTAGGACACCGTTTCTTCGTTTGCTAAAAACGACAGCACAACTTGATTCTTTCTTGGTAATTTTTTTTTTGTCTTTCCGACTAACGCTCCTACATTACCATAAAAGTTATGTATTTATTAGATAATTGTTTTTACTTTAAAAGAAACTAATTCCCATGTGGCTTTCGATATACGACAATTATCCATTTCGATCAAATAATTGAACTGTTGTTGACAAAATGAAAAGATAAAAATAGAATACTTCGTCATATCGAAATAATTATTGACTTTGTGATTGTTAACCATAAAGCATCAATTGTTCTGAATCACAAAAAAAAGAAGAAAAATAATATGACGCCCATAGTTCGACAGACGAATATACAATTTTCGTATGTCGAATTTTTAATTTTAAGCAAATTTAAATTTTGTATTGTTACAATTATGGACAGTTTTGTCTGTCACGTTACACTCGTTTTGTTTGAATACTTAATACACTTTAGAAACGTAAAACCTAATTTCAATACAAGATTTTCAACTCTTTTGATGATAATTTAGAATCTAGATAATATTTAATAAGACTGAATGTTTGTTTGGTGAGAGGAATTGTATCAAGTAATGATGACGAGGAAATAATTGTTGTCTCTATTAGACGACTAAGACTAGAAATTCACATATCTTACTGCTTGTTGTACTCCCTTAAACAACGAAAATTAACTATTAATGTAAAGAACGCTTTGAATATTTTATTCCGTATGTTGGGTGACTCAGATTATTAAGAAGCGGCTAAAGGTACCGCGATCCGAAATTTAACAGTAAAAAAAAATTATTAGAATCCCCAACTTTCTCTAACTCTAACTGTTTCTGCAAAGCTCCTTTAATTAATGAACATTACATTCAATTTATTTGAATGATACGATCATCAAAAGAACGAAAGTGAACGGCTAAGTTACAGTCATCTACTATCGACTACTACGACAAAAATAAGCGATCACCTCTGAAATTAACTCATTTATTTAATAAAACGTTTTGAACAAATGAAGTAAAAGACTGTGCATCTACCAAACAGAATAAAACATTTTTAAACCGCACACCTGATAGATTGAATTACAATTCAGTGATGCACCTGCCAATTGTAGAAGAATAATTACCGCCAACTCATCAATTTAAATTACGGATCTACTAACAATCCCTAAATTAAGCTGCATTATAGGCTTTCATTCGTAAGCTCATAAGCTTCATTTTTTTATCTGATATGATCCAAGCTATAAAATAAAATTGAAGCAATTAGCAAAGAATATCATAAAATTACAGTAGTGAACAGAAACACATCTTCCCAATTGTCTTTGAGATTATTATCTCAAAAACAACAACGCGAAACTTTTTTTTTGTTGCTCGAAAAAAAAACATATCTTGAGATAATAATGGAAGTAAACTAAATTATAGTTTACCTAATGGACGGATGTTCGTTTTCTTGTTAAATTATGACCACTTGTCAAGGAGATTATAATGTTGTAGTACTCGTATTATTTTGCATTGAGGTAATGGTGCATGAAAACGATAGTTATTTCGAATGAATTAAAATACACTTTTGAAGGTGATCTATGATCGGATGTGCCACAATGTATAGCCGTCTCGAGGAATCATTACGATCATCATTATACAACCTTCGATAAAATTTAGTCTGAAATTATCCAGAATATACATACAAGTATGCTAAGAAGCGACTACTGAGTGGAATCATGCATACTTAACATATTATACAGTAAAGGGAGACGAGTTTATTAATCAGCTCGCAGCGCGAACGTTTCCAAGTTTCATTAATGAAAACCCTTTAATTACCAATAAGTCTTTCTACAACAGCAACGTTAAGAAACAAGAACCTACTACCCTCAACACGATTAGCGTTTTGTAAGTGTTTTTCCTCTGAAAAGATGACTGACAAAGGAAATTTATCAATAAACGAATCAAATTAATTCAACTTTTGTCCGCGTATTAAGTCCCTTATTTGACGTTTCAAAAATAAACCGCTCCTGCCTAAGCAATAATTGGAAAGTATAAGAACAAAAACGATTCTAAAATAGTATTACTCGACTTACAATAGTATAACAATTGGTCACAAATCAAAAAATTTAAATTAATTTCTGTTAATTTGCCGTAGACTATATCTCGACTGCAGATTGCGACTTGCCTTATTGACACATCTAATGTCATTTACTGCCTGGTTTATTTTACTCTTCCGTTAAATTCATGTATCTCCAAAAATTGTATGTTTAGAATGTTCCGTTATTTAGAGTGTGGCTTAATTAATTCAGGAATTGTCTATTTACAATCTTAAAACGGCTCTTAGCATGTAGACATTACCATATTTTCTTTTATTAATCAGTTTTTGAGGAAAAAAAATTAAATATTTTCGTCGATTTTATTGCTGCTGTTGCAATAAAATTAAATTGAGAAATCATTTTTTTTTAAATCAAACTTTGTTGTTTTTGCGTATAAATTTTTGCTCAATATTGAATTTAAATAGGTAACCGAACCACCAATTAACGTTTCAACATCTCAGGTTGACATTGATCTCAAGTTTAATTTTTGGAAATTTTAGCAAGTTCAAAAACACACGTGTACAACATAATAACAACAATAAATAAATGATATGCCAATTTCATGCCTAAAATGAGGCTTTTTATTATGTTCGTGTGTTTAGTTTCGCCTATTCTGAAAATTGATTTTTTTTTTCTTTGAAATATTGTTGTGCGCTTATTGGACCGGCAAACCGGTCTTTGTAGCAAAAATTTTATTTTTTCCTTCGATCCGAACATCAAACTTTTTCTCGTCCTCGAATGATTTTCGTTCGTCAACATTTTTGGACATTAAGTTGTAAAAAAGATTAATAGAAATAAGTGAACCCTTGACATATCTAGGAGATCTAGATGGTCGTCCGATATCCACAACAAAGAATCAAATCAAATCAAAAGTGTTGAATGAAAATATTGAAGACTAGATTTAGTAAATGCCCTAAGTCTTGTATGCTTGTCAAGTACTTCAAAGACTAAGAATTTCTAGCAGGAGAAGGAGTTAACGTTAAATTTGGTTGTATATGGTGTGTATTTAAAGTGGGAAGAAAACATGAAGAGTAAATTAATATTGGTGTTAAACTCGACCACCAAACAAACAAAATAATTTTAACGAGAGAAGTAGGTTTTTTTTAGCTTTTCACAGACGTCAGTTGGCAGTATGATTTGCGAATCTGTTACTTCATTTGATATTCGCATTTTCTTAGTTCATTAGTTCATTACTCATTCAACATGCTCACGACAGAGTAAAGTTAACCAGGCAGTAGCGCTGATTTGACTGGGGACCTAAATAATCTAGTAGTTCTATATTTTTTGCGAATAACTTTTTTTCAATTTATGTCAGTGTTCATTTGAGTTCATTTTCATCGTGTGTGTTAGGTCCCTTATTTGACATTTTGAAAATGAACCGCTCCTGCCTGGTTTATTTTACTCTGCCGTGAACATGCTATATATGGCCTGGCCACATTAGTCAGTGTTCATCATTTATTTTCACGGACGCTTTCGATAACAGATGATACAGATCAGTGCGTGAATTGTTCTGGTTGATTTTTTATTTGTCCGTTTGTATTATCATCTGAAATAATTCAAATTCATTTTCCTAATGAACTGTCCTGAAAGCTTGAATGGTTCAACAAATTTGTGTCACTCTGTCGATTTTATTTTATCGATTTGCGGTTTGAGACGATTCAAAAGTGACCATAAAATCGCCAGGAAATTAGTCTACACCGCAATGTGGGTTTGTAGGTTCTATGTACAAATCTCGGATTTCAAATTACGTGGAAAGATGCTTAAATTTCGTTTCTAATGATTTTGAGTGGTTTAAGGACGGATAAGTGATTGAAAACATGACAGACGCAAAAAGTCCACAAAACAAGAATTCAGCTCGATAGTTCCCGAGTTTCGTTATCATTTGACAAATGAGTAGAAAAACCCAAATTTCTAGTTAAAAATAAGTCTTGTACGTTATGCGATGAGACACCACATTTGTATATCAAACTGGAAACAATTTTAGAACAGGAAAATTTATGCATAAAATAGCTATACGACTACGGCAACAAATCACCGATTGAGTGTGATAGAGCGAGAGAGACATATCACAACATTTAATGCATTTTCTATTATCTGAATGGATACGTTTCAAAAAAACACAATTTTAATAAAGAAGTTGTAAAACAGCTTTTGATCAGATGTTTGTGGCTGTAAGAGTGGAAAAATATAATGTAATGTTATGGCGAAGGTATAATTTAACATTTTATTTATTTCAGCTTTAAGAAATTTTATAAGATTTGGCTGGTTCGATCTGCAATTATCTGGTACTGCCTGGATTACTTTATTATGAAGATAAAATATGTACGAGTGCATACGAAGTGCATTTTGTATACAAGAAATGATCGCAACAACAACAACTATTTTAATATATTCTCGGTTTTATGCAAACACACAGAAATGTAATACATTCCACTTTGCCAGCGCCTGAGTATGTAATTTAGTTTATAGAAACAAAAACAAAAAACTAAATTTTGCCAACAGAAAATACATCACTGAGTGGGACAGTCCTAAAATCATAATTTCACATTTTATAGTCTAGGAATTAAGGACCATTTTCGTATTCAAATCGTTTTTTCGCTTCATAGCCAACTCTAAATCATTCTTTCGGCTCGTCATATGTTATGGTTTAAGACTAAATGGGTCTATTCAAAGAAGATTTTAGAGGGGAAGCTAAACAATTTCTTTATGTTTTTTCATGTAAGAGTTCAAACAAAAATGGTCCTTAATCAAAATAGTAGTACCCTGTACTGTCTTGCTTGGATATTTGTTACCCTAATGTGTGGGTTACATACACTTCGCGTTCGGTTTGAACTACAAACTTCGAACACATTACAGCACATATACCAAAGCTCCAAGCAAGACAGTACCATTTGCTATTGCATTCATTTCAAGATATTTTTGTATTATATTTGCATTACAAATCGAGTACAATGTGCGAGATCATAACACCTTTCTAATAAATAATTTTTTTTTGTAAAAAATGATTGTTCATTACGAAACGAAGAGAAAAAAAATAATAATCGGCTAGCGCCACTCGACACTCGCATCGAAAAGGAGATAAGAGAAAAATGTAAAATAAGCCAAACGCAGCTCACACATAACATGGAAAAAATAATAAATTATTTATTTATGAGACAAGGTTCCCGAAACGACCTTTGCCAATTAAAATGCAAATTTCGCACATACTGAAAGAGAACATCAAAAGAAATATTTTATAAATATTGGTCATGCGTAATACACATAAAACATTATATCTTTTTAAACCTGGAAATTGTATGAACAAAAAAAAAAGACGACGACAACAACACACAGAATCGATCTTAATTTATTGCCGATACCCTGACGCCTTTTTTACATTGATTTTACAGCAATGATAAGACGGTTTACGATGTTAATGACCGCATTCAATAAATAATTTGTTTACTTGAAATTACATATTTCAATCATGCCCCGGTACTACACATCACATATTTTATTTATTAAAGTGTTTTTGCGTCAACACCTTTTTTTTCGAAGAAGAAATTACCAAATTTACCAAAGCCATTAAACCATAACCACATTTAGCATTTTAATAAAGGACTGAATACATATCCAATATACAAATATTTGGACATATTGCAAGTGAAATCGTTGAACAAAAAAATATTTTTTTAAAAACAATTTTTTAGGCTTCGCATTCTCACAAAAAAAAGAAACAAAATCAAAAGACAACACTGGATTACCAACAACAATAACGATTATCTTTGCTCTGGCAAAACAAAAGGCACACTGATGCTGTTAATGCAAATCAGACCCTTTTTTTATGCGATTCGTGAAAAAAAGGTCATCTACCTTCGTCCGTTAAGTCACCATGAATTTTCATACATAAACAAGTTTTTCTGCTGTGTGCGATGTTCGTGCTGTCCAGATATAATTACTCAGGTGTTCAGTTTTAAAATTGCTTTAAGACGAAAAATTGGTTCTTTGCATGAACGTACACCCACGGAAACCGAAGGGCATCGGTGATGTATCAGTGATGGTGTAGCTAATGTGGTCTAGATGTATCATTTCAAGTAAATTTGCTTGGGCGATACGATTTTAGCAGGAATAATATTTTCTAACTTTAGAATGAAAAACCTTTCGTATTCTGGTAATTATAAAAATATGTGAAATCTAGCAAACCTCGGACTCAACAGATTAATATTTTATGGAAGATATTATCGCAAAAGTTTTGAGATTTATAGTCGCAGACTGCATGTGAAAAAGGCCGAAATTATCATTGAATGTTCAAGGGATATTAGGGGACAAGATTTCGTTTTCATATTTATCAAAACATTTTCAAATTTAAACCATTAGGAGTGAGCTAAAGTCGTATGGTTGAAAAAAAAAGACAGTCAATCAACATTGATTAATCATGTTTAGAGATGTATGTACATGTGCGTGCATTACTGAATAGCTATTTAAGAATTCAGACATCTGTCTTTTCGACTTAATTTTAAAGTTATGTGTTCATCAAACTTCACTTAACAATCCTCTTATTTTAAAATAGATAATGGAAAAAGTATTCAAAACCCGAATCAGCTTAAATATATTTTATGTCACTCATCATCATAATATGCAAAATTTGCAAACTTTAGATGCCTCTGTGGCATTAAACGTTGTGTGCACCTCGATGCAAAGTACTTAATTAGGCTTACGATGTGTACGGCCTGCGGCGTTGTATCATAATTAGACATCTAGAGCCTAATAAATTACTTTGCATTTCGATTGTATAAATAACTATTACTATAATAACTATTACGTTTATGATTGGCCTATGATAATCATCTGTTATTGACATCGACATAAACAACAATGTTGGGCTAATCTCTAGCCATAGTTATCTTATATAGCCAAATGTAAAACTAAAGAAGTACAAGATTTAATATTCTAATACGCTTGCGTCGTTAAAACTGCTAGATTATTGTAGAATTTCTGCTATGTTAGATAGGTATTCTACTATAATCTATCATAAACTAACAGCCTTTTGCAAAGAAAACGACAGATTTAAGCAGTGTTGCGGATATTGAGATAACTGTAAGAAATGCAAATCCATTTTTTCTATTACCGTATATCTCTATCCTTGAAAAAAGGACGTTGACGAACATTGAAAACGAAGCGATAAATTAATCTATGTACCTTCAATGGTCTTTCATCTAATGATCGCGATAATTTTCCCAAACTAACAAAAAAAAAAAGGTCAATACCACCAACGAATAAAATCAAACCAATTTAATCTGCTAAAAAAATATAAATTCCGTAATTTCGTGTCAATTTCGAAGAGTGTTATTTTTTATCGCCTATAAAATTGACAAATTATGACTGTCATCTTTATTATCGTCAATAATTTTTTTGTCGCTCTTCAAATAAAAGTTGTATTTACTTTGCATCACGTTTTTTTTTCTCTCGAAAACTATGAAGCTATCGTCGAAACCAATGAATAATCAATATAATTTCGCTGTTGCCATATATATGTAATTGAGTAATGATCGACAATTATTGAATCATTCACGTGTTGATATGCTTATTTGATAATAAATAGTTACGTATCTATCTATCTATATACGCTTTAAGCATGCATTAATATATACAAATACATTCACTGGTGTAGTAATAATAATTATATCTTATGTTTACATTTTATTGTGATTATTGTGATTATTTCGGTGAGTGTGCGATTTAGAGTAGGGTGTCTTAACACGTAATTACGATTCATTATTATTACTTGTTATATCGGGTGAATATAATACCATATACAAGTTTGTAACGCAATACGTTTTGGTTTCTAAAATATCAAACTACGTACGTATTTAATGAAACGCAGAACATCTAAACGAAACAACGAAATAAAAGAGCATGGAACATTAAAGCATGAAAAATGTGTAGATTTCTAAGGAATGTACGATAAAAAAACGAAAAAAAAAACTACACAAGACCCGCACGAGTCCGTGTCCATACATTACATACCCAATGATTTAATAATGCAGAGTTAGACTGTGATATCAATCATACCAATAAAAAAAAACCGACAAAACCACAATTCCTATCATGTGTCCTCAAGCCATAATCGTATAATACAATACGTATAATACGTCGGCTTTGTTGCGGTTAACAAAAAATAATCAAATTTTTGTCATACCGAATTATATGATCTTGTGTCCAGATTTATTAATTTTGTGCAGAATTGCAAACTTTTCAGACAAACATCATATCGCATTCTCTCTATAATATAATGAATTAAATGTGATAAGTAGCACTAACCAGGACCTATTTTTGGGAAATAGAATTTTTGCCGTTACAGTCGACGACTTTCAAATAAGTGTAGCAATTGTTTTTCAGCTGATCCACTTATACATCTTATTTCAAAGTCACCGACTGTAGCAAATTTGTTTTTTTTTTAATAGACCGTGTGAAGTATAAATAACTTATTTTTAATTGATGCAAATTATTATTTTGTAGAACAAAAGTGTAAACAGAAAATGTCTGCTTGATTTTATACATCACTTTAAAAGCTGTAATTTGAATGAGACTAAAAGAATATCCCGATCCATTCTAATTCATTCTAATTGGATTCTTACTAAGATTCTAATAAGTGGTATGGCATCGGGATGGCATGAATATTCAATAATTTCTATAAAAAAAAATTTTTTTTTTTCAACGGTTTTCATGGTAAATCTTCTTTTTATTGAAATATGAAACTTTTTTCTCAAAATCGCAGACGGTCTATTGGAAAATTATGGAAAATCAATTTCCCTCATCCACTAACATATTCTACCTTCGTTCCTTGTGGCGCCCTTTGAAAGTTAAGGTAGGGTTCCCATTTTTCAATTTTGAAAAAGAGGACATTTCGGCGTCAAAAAAGAGGACAAAACGAGGACGTCTTCACATTCAAAAAAGAGGACGAAAAGTGAATTTCTGACGCGGAATTACAACGACTGTACATTCACTTTGTGCAACTATTGTGTAATTTACACCACAGTTCATGCTGAAAACAAAAAATTCAAAAATGCTCTGTGCAATATGCACTGAAATAGTCCTGATATTCTTTTGGATTCCTTCTCAGTGAAAACATCCACACCATATTATCGTTAAAATATTCTTTATTAAAGGCGAAAAAAAGGCTGCAAAGTGCATATTATCTGAATACAGAATTCGTTTTACCTTATCATTGCGTGATCTTTCGTATTTCACACAACGCTACACTATTTTCTTTCTGGTAAAATTACTAACTTTTGTTTTAATGTAAGGAAAGAATTAGGTAAAGAATGCGAGCGGATCGAGCGATTTTTTTTTTTTTTTTGATGTGAAGAGTTTGTTGTATTACCTTTTAGAGATTCTTTGACAGAGAAGATCATTAGTTAATGCCGCGCAACGAAAATTTTTCGTTTTTTAGGTATTAAATTTACTTAAAAAAGAAGAAGACCTGAAAAAAGAGGACAAAGAGGACGTTTTCATCAAAAAAGTGATGTTCTTAGAATTTTTGTAAAAAAGAAGAACGAGGCGAAAAAAGAGGACGAATGGGAACCCTAGTTAAGGACACAGACGTGCCCGTCCACGAACTTAATGTGAAGTACCGTAGGTAATATCAAAGTACCAAAGTTCAGTATTTTAGTATCCTTTTTCCTTTTCCATTTAACTCAGAGATTTTTAACTTTTCATTGAGAAGCCGTATTCGAAACCGGCGTCCAATGATTTCTAATTGAACCGCTAATGTCCCAAGATCTAACTGATTAAACGGAAATGTTTAATTAGTAAAAAGATCTATATTGATTCAAGTCTTAATTAAAGGTGCAAATTCCATGACACATAAATTGTAGGAGATCCGTACAATTTCGTACGGGTCCATCAACTAAATAAGAACCACCGCGTTTTTTGTGTGTATTTTTTTATTAATTCTCCATCACCTCATTTAACGTTGGTACTCGACGCTTGAGTTGCGAGAGTTTGCAAAACAAGATTTATATTTCTTTTTCGAACCAAACAAAGCCGAAAAAAAAGAACCGAACAAAAAAGTCCATAATCTTTCAGCTAAATCTATGCATGCATAATAAAATAATGATAAAGTACGACGAATTTTTTTATTGCCTTAAAATGCGACGTCTAATCGTTTCGGATTGATCGATTAAGCATAACGAAAAATATTTCTCGTCTTTTTTTTTAAGAGCGTAAATTCTGATGGTTTGTTTTTTGCTCCATCGATAATGACTTTGTTATTATGACGATTGTTGACGTAGACTTTTATGGGATTGGCATTAATGTTGAGACGGATTGTCCTTTTGGAAATAAAAAATTGTTGTTTGATGATGGATTTTTGCGTTGTTAGCAATTAAAAGTAACGGTAGGTTTGAACGCGACTATTTTTTGTCATAAAAAAAAAGTTTCGCAAAGTTAGCAAGTGTCTTGTAAATAGCGGTGTATTATGCCGAGACAAAATTAATTTATGAAATGAACGATTTGCATATGTTCAGATTTTTCGTAATGATGATTCGATATATCCAATCAAAGCCTTGGTAGTACGCGTTCAATGGTCGATAAACAGGTACTATTAAATTATCGGCTATATATCAAGACTGGTTTAGCCACATAACTTTGTTTTGGATCAAATGTCAGCTTATTCGATGATTTTTTTTTGTTTAATTATAGAAATGAGCATTCCGAGCATTATTTATAGAACGAGAATTCTGAATCAGAAATGTGCTGGCGAGGCACGTTTTCCGTCTGAGAAGCAGTGTTCCTTCTTAACGTGTTATCAAAAGAAATCACGTTTTTATAGGCACAGATGTGAATCGCTTCGATTTAATGCCGGTATACAACACGACAAAATTACATTTTTTTTAGAAACATTGCGATTTAACCGCTAAATTTTCCTCAGTGGACTTTTCTTATCGCAGTAAAAAACGAGTGAGTTTGTCCAATATAAACGAACACTTCAGAGATGATTGCGCTACGTTCGCAAAATTCAAATTTTTTAAAGAATCTTCTTTACCATTTGCCATTTATTATGTTCAATACTGTTAGTATGTCCTGAATGTCAACGTATTCTAGCGAGAGCTTTCGAAAGCTTTAAGTTTATATTGAAATGTAGTGGAATATTAGAGTGAAAAACATAAAAAGCTCTTGCCTCTTGAAAGCATTTTAAAAGCAAAGCCTTAAATGTGATAGACGGTGTTTCGGATAATACGTTAGAACCCTCTTCGGTTAATCAATTTAGTATAACTAACGCTTATTCGAGGTTTCAATTTTTAAAATTTTGAGTTGATGTTGAGTCGCATTCAACTGTAAAAAATATGGATGGCCAACAGAGCCTTTAGTTTTATGTCGACTATTATGATTCAGCTATTAACGTTAATCGATGCCGGATGGCACCATCAGCTAAAATGTCTACTAATGCCTGATGTAAATAGATTCGGTTCGATAGACTGGATTGTCAATGTAGACTGGGTTTGTCGGCGTAGGCGAATTTGCATAAATGGTATTTTTCATCGATTGAAAATTTATCGATTTCGTAAGTGAAAAAAATGGTTGCGCTATTTGGATTTCCGCAAGTGCTTCATAGCTTTGTTCTATTATGTACAGTGGAGCTGTAGAGCATAAATTAAAATTTTGAGGTTGCTAGCGTAAGTGATTCTTAAACAAATATTTAATTCAAACATTAGCCGTATGCAAATAAAAATTCAATTTCCTACATTGTCGATTCGAAAAAAAAAATATTTTTTGAATTTTTTTATTTCGCATTTTGATGTCTGTTGAAAAGCATTATCGAAGCAGATAGCACAAAAAACCTTTAAATCGTACAATTAACTGTTAAGACAACCATTAAATAATGAAACACAATGCAACATAATTATGATTAAGCAAACAGAAAGGACTGGCTTCCAATTACGAAAAAAAAACGTATAATTCAACAATAGTAGTTTCCAATCTGTCATTATATGAAAATTAAAATTTTGCATTTCCTGGATTTTCTTTTGTCAAAAAAAATGTAAAAAATAAATATTCCATTAGACAAACAGAAAACGTCTCCGTCATTCATATATATCGTCGTCAGAAACATTTATATAGAAAAAAAAAATTCACATTATGGGAACTAATGAGCTTTTGTTCACTAATCGCGTCGCGTGCATGTTACATATTTTTCTAACAAATTAAATGTATGCGGCTGGAGGCACGCATACACACATATGACATTACATTGTTATACACAAGCGATTATTACTTACTGCTTAAACAAACACTTTTTACCAGTTGATAATGAATTTAATTGAATGAAATGAAAAAGAAAATTGAATTGGTAATACGGCTGGGCGGAATACTATTTCCATTGCAAATTCATGATTTATGTGAGTGAACGAATAAAATGGATATCTTCGGAACAAAATAATTTTTATTGAACGGATATGTATACGACATGTAAACGAAAGATTTATTCGCGCTGAAAGCGAGGAACCTCTTTCTAGTAAGCAAACTGATCTTAATTTTCAGTTCAAATTGCACGAAATAAGACCTCAAAATTTCCAGAACATAATTCGGTTTTTATTGATTTTTATTATTTATTATATCCACACACGATGTGAAAACCACAAAAATTAATTTAATATGCATCAGTTCACGTAAGCCTGCATGTAGAATGTACAATTTACTATCATTCCAACAGGTTTTTTGATACAAAGCATTTAAGATAAAGAAATATTAAATTTGGAAAATTTTCAAATTGGATAATGGAATAATTTAAGACGTTGACTTAGAAGCCCGGACAAGAATGTTACTTAGGAGATACCAACGCTCATCAACATCTTGTCATTCCATTTTGATAGCTGATACGTTAGATTGAATCTAGCTGGATTCTGATTGCTTTACAAACAGGAACTGTCTAGTCAGTAAATCTGTTACTTCTAATAATATTAATAGTAATTGTTCAAGTATTTTATACTGAAACTTCTGAAAATTTATTCTCTGCCATTTCAACGAAGATTTCTCGAAACCGATCATGACATAAGCCACTATTAGAAATGTTGAAACCTTCTTCAAAATTTTTATTATTCAATTTTATAGACTCCTGCCAAGCAAAACTTGACGTGTTAACTGGCAATAAAAAATATCAAGTTTTTCGTGTGCAAAACGGCTTTCTTAAAATGACTAACTTTATTGGAGACATTGATATGACATAGGATGAACTATTTTGTTTTTGTTTTCATATATTTCCTAAACTGACGTCAGCAGTGACGCTGACGAGAGGTTCATGGTCCGTTTAACGAATTCGTTTGAAAACTGCATTTTCTGTCTTTTGCAGAGGAACAAAATTTTCTAGAATTTTTTCTGCTTTTAATTTTGAAGGTGAACACCATCATGAAGATGTGAATTTATTTTCCAATATTTTATGTTAATGTTGCAAGATTAAGTTTAGGAAAACAAGACTTTTTCATATCAACAAAACTGAGAGAGCAGAACAGATGCATATCATTGCTACACACAGCAATAAAAATCGTACGACACATCTTCTCTACATATAAACCGTTTAATTCGTAAAATGAATGGGTGGCGCATCTCTCAATAACTGAATAAATGAAATTAATGCAAGCCGCATAATTAAAACTTCTCTAATACCTGCGTGTTTATAATTTCATTTACTCGGCGCACATCACAATACAAATATCGCTAATTCATTGCTACGAACACATTGTTTCATAAAACAAAACAAAAAACATTGAACCTGAACTTGAATTGGAATTTAAACTGATTAATGTTGAGTTGACCTACATATATATAAATGTAAGTGTTGTTAATAGCGAACTGAGAGCATATTTTATTGGATTCACGTTTCAATTGTTGGTCGGGTAATGCTTTCATTTTTATGGAAAGAAAACTTTGATTTATATCAATTTTATCAACGGTGACAATGTTTTCATTAATTAATAAGAAATTGAGGATATGAAAGGATGCTAAATATTGTTTGTCAACAAATGATTCGCAATATTTTTTCTCTCTCCTCATCATATCCGTTTTCGATTTTATTAAAATTATCCGCTCAAATTTACATTTGAAAAGTAAACATTTAAATTGAATGGATGGTTGAGTATGTTTGGTATATTTTAAGAACGACAAAAAAAATTGTTTGCGATCGAGGCTGTTGAGCACACAAAACGAAATTATCGAAACTATCCTAAACAGCTTGGCACACGAGTCTCTGGTAAATAAGAAAGTATAATACACAAAACGATGTCCATCCTGAAAACTATTTGCGAAATTAATTTAATACGCAATTTAACTTGCTGGTTTAAAAAAAAAATCGCATACATACGACACCTTTACCATAACCCACTTTTCACAAGCATAATATCAATTGGCTAGAGATTAGTCTGCGCACGATACCAACAACCAAGTTATGATAATTTAATAAATGTATTGAATGAAAACGGTATTATATATATACGAATCGAAATTATTATATATATTTTGAGTGGCGTGTGAACTGGTGTTTTCCAGCTGAATCCAGATCGTTAAAATAATAATGAAAAAGCAAATAAAAAGAGTGAAACAAAAAAATTAAAAATAAATAAAACATGCAAAGAAGAGAGGAAAAAACGCTAAAACACCTTGAATCGTCTATAATTCTGGCACATTTACATTACGAAAAATAATGATTGTTCATCGGCTGGGTAATGTTGTGTCTATCTACAAAACGTAGAAAGATAATTCGTGACAATTAATCATTTTGACGATCGGAATTTTTAACCAAAATGGGAGAGATTATTGTTTTCTTTTTTGTTCATATATACGATACATAACAAAGTGATGCGAAAAATTGCTCAAGAGCACTTCACAACATTTCTGTGCTTAATGCGTGCGGGAAAAAAATGTAATAATCGAATTAGTGTTAAATTCTGTAATCAGGGGCAATAGTTTGTGGTAATAAACTGGGTACGACGAAGATTCGGTTCAAAGCTTTTTAAGTATTAAAAAAATTGTCGAGTTCTAGATTTTAACTATTAATCAGTTTTATAAAGCATCGTTCAGTTAGTTTGTCACTGAACAATGAAATCATTAAATCTTTTATAGGCTAAAGGGAAAATAGCGAACTACGATATGATTTCTGAATCTGGTACTTCTTTTGTTTAAAATATCTAAAATTGTGGTAAATCTTCTACTTCATGAGTTCAACCATTTTTCATAGAAATTCAATCGACAAATCCTCTAAAGACGACTGTTTTCGTTGCCGATAACACATGACGATTCGTTTCCCCATCATGGACGATTCTGTTCTTGTGTTGGCGCATATATCTACTATGTTAATTAAGGTTATGGGGTTGACAATGTAGAGATTGTGGTTTTGATTATAATTATAAATTGACGTAAAACATGGAATTTTAAGTAATGTAGTAAAAATATCTGGACAGTCGACACATGTTTTACGTTTAATATAATTAGCGGACTTTCTTACATTTCTAATTGGAAGAGTAATCATCAAATCCATTTCTTGTCCATTATTTTCTCCATTCCATGCACAATTTAAATTGGCAGTTTATGCTACTAACTTTGATTCGAGGACCTCATACTCCCTACACTATCACTGACACCCCGCCCTCTCAACAATCTGTTATGAAGATCATAACCCAAAAAAAGTTCACGCAGTTCACGTAGCGACGCAAGAAAATGATAAAGCGCCCTGTCGAGCAAATATCGAACAAATATTTACCTTTTTTCTCAACAATGTTTATTGTTTTGTAAATCATTTAAATGTGTAAGGCTACACCTCTCGCGCATTCAAAAGCAACTGTTTTTTTTTTTCTTTCGTACTGAATCGCTATACACACAGTTGAATAACCAAAAGCCTCTGTTTGACCTTTTGAAATTTTACTGAATTATTAATATCTGCACGTGTTATATTTTCGCTCAGCCATATTTCAAACATCGATATATGTTGGCGAATTTCGCGATTTGAAAAAAGAGACCTGCTGGCTTATATTAATCTCTTTTTTTTCTGTTATAGTGTTTAGAAAGGTAGAGTTGGATGAATTTTTCATAAAAATTTGCCAACAGTGAGTGTGTGTTTGGTTAAAACACTTTTTTTCGTAATGATTTTTTGTTGTTGTTGTTATTCGATTGAAATTTTCATCGTAAAAAGCAAACATTATAGGAAGTTGTAATATAATTTACGGATGATGCCAACATAATTTCAACCAATACAAAAAATCAAACAGAAATAATATTCACTAATCAATTGCTGGCTGATTACCCGTTTTTTTTTATTCCCTGCCACTTATTTATTAGAAAGGTAAATAACAATTATTATCGATTGAATGGATTCTCCATCACTTTATGAGAATTACATGATCGACAGAGGAAAAAAAATATTTTTTTTCTTCATTGTTGTTATATTTACCAATCGGTTAAAGTTTTGTAAACAAAATATTAGTTTTTTAATTTTGAAATTTATATAGTATGCTAATGTCTAATAAATAAAGAAATAATAAAATTTGCATAAACCAGATTCTACAATTTGTCGTTTATGGTAATTTGTCCGAATGGGTAAATCAATTCTGTAAACTCCATACCATACACACTATAATGAAGTGGTGGTTATAAGTGTTTATTTATAAGAAAATTAGATATTTTCGTTCGTCCTTAAAAAAAAAGAGTCAACGACCATAATCGATCCGAGCCATAATCACTTGCAAGTATTTTTATACATGTATATATCGTTATAGACAACACACCGCGCTGTTAATGACTTTTATTTGTAATAACAATTTTGTCACAATATAATTAATTTATTCTCAATTATGTGATTTGTTTAATTGAGCAAGCTGACATCGAATGTATGTACATGTATTATATGATGCCGTTTAATATTATTGAACTTATTTTTAAAAACTGTCAGCCAAATGGAAAGAAAAATTCTATGCAGATTTATAACGCTGCTGCTAAATATGCTATGCAGATGGTTGAAACATTATGTAATTCGGTTTAGTCTGATAAAGGTCACGTACTTGTACAATGTACATATATGTGATGTAATAATGTGTTTACCGTGTGGTATACTCAATGAGTGCTACAATTCGAATGCAATGCAAGAGAAAACTAGACATCGAGTTTAAGTGTTAAGACTTTAGTTTGAAAATTTTCGTCGTTGTTTCATTCCATTGGCCAAGAAAGGTCTTGAGTGTATTGATATTGATGGTATACGAAGAAATTAGCGATGAGCTCTAGGTGTTGTTCACGGTGAAAAGTATGTTAAATCTAATGAAGTACAAGATTCTGCGTCCATCTGTTGACAATTCTGAGACCATCGAAAGTATCAGGTAGCTGTTGTGATATTTTCAAAAGAAAATGTTTTTCACATATGTGGTTGTTTGTTAGTGGTTCCATACAAACGTTAGAAGTCATTTATTCAGAGAGTTTTTATAAATTATTGCTTCGAAATGCACACAGATGTTACAGTCCTGATAATATTGGCACAATCGTACAAAAACTGTCTTTTCTTGAGCGTATCTGAAGACAAATGATAATCTAAGTACGAAAAGTTTTTCCCCGACTTTTATAAAACCTTGTCCAATCAACATTCTAAAAAAAAACACAAAACTCGATTTAGACTATGAACCAAGTACCTTCGGTATAACCGATGACGTTGGTTGTGTGACGATTGTCGCCTCGGAAAGGCAAAAAGTATTATGCTGATTTAATGAATTCAGCTAAAATTAGTATTCGTTTGCAGAGTCTGGCATTTCAGAAGTTTTTTTTTTATTAAGAATTTAAAATAGTCTGCAATTAAAACCGGGTAACATATTGAATCTATTATATCATTTTCGGGTCGGCAGACATTATAATGTATCATCGTTTTGTGTACACAGAGGAAAAAAATGATGAGAGCCAAATTTTCACGGCTGGTTCGATAGAGTTTTACCCATGGCCGAGCAAATGAGGTGATGACAATTTTATCTCGTCATTTTTAGACTTGCGTAGAAACATATTAGCAATAGTTATTACCATAATGTTTTCACTTTGGAACCGTTTCCGTCTCTGTTGAATTTCTGCCATTCAAGAGAAGGTTTGTCGCCAGGCCTTGCAAAATTTACAACCAATTTGGTGAACGTCAAATAGTCGAATTTTATTAACATTTTCTTGGAAAAGTGGCTAATAAATTGCATTTATATGTCAGAGTTCCACATCGGTTGCTAAACATGTTTTTCAGAAATTCTAGGACCCTTTCCAACAATCGTCTCTTTTGGGACACATCGAACAATAATACCTTTTAGGGCACATCTTCTGGCGGCTAAGTCTTCTTATACAAGTATTACTGTTATTCCGATTCATTACGAAATCTACTACTTCATTTGTCAAAAAATTACGTTATGATTGTCGATTTGCTAGGAAGACCACAATGAAGCGGTTCCTTTCAGGGTTAGAATTCTTAGAGAGGATAGATAACTTTTAAGTCTCACGACTGAAGTATTTCAGCCCGGAATGTAAATGAAGGCATTGATCGAAAAATTTGTATAATTTATTCCGTTTACTTCAAATTTTATGTTTTTTTATGATTTCATGAAAGTATAATTGCGGATTTCAAACTAAAACAAAATATAATAACCACACACCATACACTCTGATAATTTTTTCTTTTTGAAGGAAGGTATGTTACATACAAAACTAAAAGTTAAAATGGTCGAAAACTAAGTTACATGTTCCACATATATTATGCATGTAAATTTTAAAGTTTTTTTTTATTAAATTTTGTAGATAATTACACATTTCCAATCACCTGTGCAAATTTTTGTAGTACCAAGGACGTTTGGAAATGTCGAATTTAAATAATGAAATCTGTCGTTCTTTAAATTTACTGACGCATGTTATTATTATTATTAGATCAATTGCAATTGTATGTATTAAAATATATGTAATGTCGGAAATGTGGTCGCCTGATAGTTGTTTTACGATTGCGAAAAGTAATATTTTTTTGATGTGATTCAGTGATTCTTTTATGCTCCTTTATGATGTACATACAATGTTCAACACAACATTGTTGCTAAAATCATTCCAACAAACAATGACAAAACATCTTGTGAATACGTATGCGAAAAGGTTGCATAATGCATACACGATCAACAGTGTAACAATAATATTGAGCCAACAATTTGTTACGTGGTAAAAGGGTGTGAAAGTGTTGTGTGTTGTTCCGCTTAAAATAAACAAGAATAATAATTTGTTGACTACAGTCGAGATACTTCAGCGAACATTGTATTGAAAGCTGAAACGATTTTTTGGGAAGTATTTCGATAGGGAACGGAAATTGAGCTTTTAAGAATAATGGTAAATGGAAAATCGAACAGCAGCAGCGGCCTATCGTGAATATACATAAGTATCATTGAGAATTGTTCTAATCATAATTTTCGATATAGTCTTTATCTTTTGGTGTATGTCTCACCCATTGTTTTCATAAGATTAAATCCAGGACTTACAACTTACAACTTAAGGTTCATTTTTTTATATGAATAGCCTCTCTCCCCTTTCACAGATTTCCGTTTCCGTTTACAACCTATAACCGGAGCTAATTTTTTTATATCACAAATCATGGTGGCATAGTGGGTTATATAGGGTTAGTAATCCTGAGTATGAAACATCAAATGGTTTTATAAGATTTTAAGATCATCCTTGTTTGCAATTTTTTTTTCTTCAACGGAAAGGTCAGTTTGAATGAAGAGCGATAGGAACCAGGGAACTGCTTAACAAAGTAGACACTTTTCACTTTTCAAATATAGCACTAAGGAATTGTTTATTTTGTTTAAATCTGATTAAAATAAATTCCATGTAATTTTCATGTCCTTGTACTTTGAGGAAATTATATAACGGCCGATTAAAAATAAAAATAAAAATTATTCTCAAAGCATTAAAGCTTCATTCAATTAGATCTGCGAAACAAATTACTTTATTCTATTGACATATATTTTGTAACTTATCATTCGTTCTTTATCAAGCACGAGATCAAATAATACAAAATGATAATTATGAACTTTATGACGTACACCTAATATGTCTTTGACTAATTGTTATACTCTTTTTTAGAGAGAGCAAAAAAAAACAACTACAACGAAGAATCAAAGTGAAGTAGTCGCACTTGTGTACTTATCAAAATTTTATTTAAAAATTTAATTATCGCTCAATAAATGTTCCTAATGAATGCTAATAACACTTATTGATTGATGCGATTTATTCAAATTGACGACAATTTGCATATATATTCAAAGTGATAATTTGAAGTTATCAGATGTGATTAGAGCTTTTTTTATTTGTTACACATTCAATCTAAGATGACAGTAAATATTTTACGTTAACATTGTGGGGAACGTATCTTAACTGTTTGTAGAATCACAGCAATCAGGGCCTATTTTGGGGAAATTTCATTCAGTGAGAAACTATAAGATTTTTTTTTAAATATGCACTGGCTGCGTTAAATTAGTTCTACTGAGCGATTCCAAGTTAATTATTTGCTTCAGGTGTTTTTCATCCACACATCCACTCAAAGCTGTTTATATGATGATGGTAAAACTGTATTAAGAAGTAAAAATAGTTTTTTTGTGTGGATCAGCTGAAAATCAGCTGAAGCAATTTCATACTGAAATTTCACTACCTCTAACTGTACGCCGCTCAATCATATTCTGATTAATTTTATTACAGATGTATTTATCAATCAATATGTTGACATATTTTTGAGGAATGTCTCTTTACATTAATTCATCGAATTTCCCTAATTTCCATGAATTCCTACCAAAAAATGTAACACAATTCATCGTCGTTAAAGAGAATTCCGAATTTAAAATTAGCAAATTGTATGAATTCGGATAAATTTAATAATTCATGAAAGCTGCGGATCTGTCACATCAAATGTGCTGAGAAAATATTTTCCTAATTTTCTTGATTCTTATTTCCGCTTCTCTCTAGAAATTTATTGCAAAAAATCGGAAAAATTCTATTAAACCCTGATGCAACAGAATCGATTGGTCAGCCGATCAACTGGTTTCGCTACTGCATCATATTCATGGTAATATTGAGAACGTTTCTAGCTCATTCTAACTGAAATATTGGAAATATCATTGTCGGCCTGATCATCTAATTAAAATTTATTTTCCTTCAATTTGATTCCATATATCACTTCATCGCACTGAAAATGATGCAAAACATTTGTTTAAACATTTCAGTCAGTATCAACTACCAGGTAAAACATGACGAGATACATCGCATATTTAATGGAAGTTTTTTTTGTGGATCAAACAACATTAATAATTATAGTGTTGTGTACTTTATCTTATTCAACGAAAAATATTTAATATTTAAATGTAAAAGCGACTGAAAATGTACGTCAGCGGAAAGTTGTTCAGAAATGATATAAAAGAAGGAAAAAAAAACAGAAGAAATGTTGATGAAATAAACTCTACTTATTAGCAGCTTGTGAATTTATGACGGTAGGGTATACAACGAATTATTTAACTTTGGAATATTAATTTAGTCGCATGTTATAAATTGTAAATTACAATCACAAACAGGCAGCCAGACAATTATTGGAATTAAATTCATCAAATTAGCACTCTAATTGGAGAATTTAAGATTGCAATTCAATGTTGCCAGTACAGTTTCATTAAATTTTATTTCTTTAAAGACTTTGATTGTCAGTGCCACTGTGAACATAATTCTAGAAATTTTATTGTCATTGTAGTCTTGGTAGTGGAGTAGCAGTTTTGCTGATAAAATTTACACAATTCTTTTTTCCTGTTTCAATTAATGGTCATTGGAGAGAAGCATTTTGAACAACAGATATAGAATAAGGCGAGTGCGTAACTATTTTTAGGCCTAGTCTCTTAAATGGCGTGACCATTTTTTCAAAAAAAAAAATTGTTTGTGATTTCACATAAAGTGTACCGCGTAGCTTTAGTTTGTTTACAATTCGAAGGAGCTATAAATTATCTGTTACATTATAAATTTTAGAATCGTCTTGTAAAGAAATGTCTATGTGTAAAACTCGCAAAAATTCACGAAACTTATCGACCCGGGAAAAACTATTTTACGAATTTGCCTTATGAGAAGGATTTTTAAAAAAATTCAAGAATTTTTTTTCGTCTACATTTTTTGGAGATGGACAAATTGGTAGGGATGGGAAACGTTCAAAATTATCGATAATATCAATCGAAACTCAAGCGATTCGCTGACTTTAGTGGAGAGTAGTCATCACACCCGTATCTCATTTTCTCCAAAAAAAATATCTTGTTGATAAAGTAGAACTATTCTGACAGATCTAACTGTAGTGTCTATTTATCGTTGACGCGCCTCACAACGACAGTAGATTTATCAAGAATCAAACATTTTCACAAAAATAATGAATTCTATCAGCGCATTGTTGGAATCTGCCGTAGAATCTGTTGATTTAAAAGACTTTCGTTTTGGTATATTTTTGTCTATGTCAAGGTCTGTGCAATAGTGATTATTAACAAAGCAAATGTTTCTTGTAGGCAATGTGAAATCGAAAGACAATGATGAATGCCACGTTGTGCAAAATTGTGACGTAGACAGGAGTTGTTTCATAGATAAAATTATGAACCACTACTTGAGACACAATCTCAGCTTAATTTGCCTGGAAGACCTAATGAAGTTACTTAATGATAATCGAGAAACCTGTGACCGATTTCCAACGTCAAAGGATACAATACTGAAAATGTTCGGAGAGCAACGTGATTTGTTTCATATGTTCAACTTCATAAAATGTGAAAAGTGTCATTGCATGAACAAAGTCTGTTCAGATGTCACAATATCTAGTTGTGCGCGATGTAATACAGTGCTAAAAACTACTGAAACAAACTTTTTTGTTGTGATTCCGATCGAACAACAAATTAGAAAAAGTGTAAAAGACAACTGGTCGCATATATGTGAATTCGAAGCAAGCTACAATAAAAACAATCAATCGTATTCGGATGCGCGCGATGGCAAAATATTGAAAGATATCAACGAACAGTATGCTGAGTCTGATATAAATATTTTATCTTTATGTTTGAACCTGGATGGAGCAAACAAATATAAATCAAACACGCTGTCTGTATGGCCAATTCAATTGATCCAGAACTACTTGCCACCAAATATCCGATTCCTTCCGCACAACATCATTGTGAGTGGGCTATACTACCATCAAAAAAAACCGGATTGTTACGAATACATGCTTCCACTCATAAATGAATTGAACGAATTAAGCCAACGGAAAATCACATTGAATATTGGCGGTGAAGAATTCGTATTTAAGCCGATTATTACACATTGCTCGGTCGATTTACCTGCCAAAAGTTTGCTTCAAGCGACGAAACAATTTGGGGGCTACGAAAGCTGTACATACTGCGATATTGTTGGGGAATTGATTGTACTTACTAATTCCAACCGCTGCAACGACGGAAAAACAGGCAAGAAGAAAAAAAACATTAAAGAGAACACCAATAAGCCCAAAAAACCGAAAAAATTCGTTCGTTACACTGAAAGAGATGAACCGTGTGCATTACGTGACGAAGTCCAAACGCTTCAAACAATGTTAGCGGTATCGACGTCTACTGCTGGCGAATCTATCAACGGTGTGAAAGGTAATTTTTTTTGTTGATTTTGTTCGTTTCCGCTTAGTAGTTTTTTAAGTAATTTCGTTGAATGTACTAAAAGGCCAGTAGATCGCCAATCAAAATTTTCGTAAAATTGTTGAAAATTCAAAACTGTAAATGTCAAGTCAATACGGCTTTAAGCATCACTTCACTTGCTGACGTTAGTTGAAAAAGAATTTTTTATCTTTCAGATGTATCGTGTCTAGTCAGTTTGGAGCATTTCAATATCATCTTTAGCATAGGAGTGGAGTATATGCATGCAGTTCTGCTTGGAGTTACAAAACGTTGTTTGAATTACTTCTGCAACCCAAACAACAACTCCAAAACATATTATATTCCACCGAAGAGTCGAGCATTACTAAATGCGAGACTTTTGGCTATCAAACCGACGAGCAATATTACTCGCAAACCGCGATCCCTCGACCAAAGAAAAAATTTTAAGGCCAGTGAGTTTCGATCGCTGCTGTTGTATTATCTACCAGTATGCTTACCCGGTCTCGTATCAAATGAGTACGTTCATCACATACGCATTTTATCAGCAGCAGTTTACAAATTACTGAAAGCCGACATCCCGTACAAGGAAGTGGATCAGGCGGAAAATTATTTGCTCCAATTCGTGAAAGATCATCAACAGTTATTTGGCAAGGAAAATATGGTGATGGTCATTCACTTGCTGAAACACTTGTCGAACAGCGTCCGACAATTGGGACCTTTATGGTGCCATTCTGCTTTTTCGTTTGAGCGAAATAATGGATGTTTGCTGAAGCTGGTGAACGGAACGACTGATGTGCTTGATCAGATGTCGAGCAAGTATACTTTATCAAAATCGGTTCCGAGAATTTTCAAGCAAAAAAAATTTTGTCGTGGAAAGCCGGTTATCATCGTGGAGACACATTTGGAACTCCAATGTATCGAATCATTGGAACGTTTCGATTTATCAAACAAGTCAATCAGTGCATTCAAACGAATCAAGCTAGACAACGTAATCTATACTAGTTTGTTGTACACACGGCCGAAAAAGACAATCGACTATTTCATTGGACTGAAAGATGGAGTGAGCATTGGAATGGTAAAATTTTATTTTGAACTGAATCACAAAATGTGTGTGTTGATCGAACAATTCGAAGTCGTGGACTATATTTACCACATCGAAAAAGTTATCAAGTCTAACAAACTTATTTTGGCACCCGTAGAGAACATTGCGAAAAAATTCATTTTCATGAAAGTTGGTCTCAATCAGTATATTGTTACGCCTCCGAATCCTTATGAAAACGAGTAATTTACCGACAAGAACAATGTAAAGATTAATTTGTTACTCTGCACTGTATGAATTGAATTGAGTAAAGGACTGATGTTAATTGGGGATTTTCGTTTTTTTTTCATGCTATTGTCTAACAGGTTCCTTACTTTTCAACTTAGTATCTGAGTCTGCGTCTGCAAGTAATTCAAGGTTGAAATTTCTGTTTGACCATTAGCGAAGTTTTTGGATGACTCGGCAATTAAAAAGAACGCCTGTTTAATGTACTCTTACTGGAGAAACTTCTTTTTCATTTTAACTTCATCAAATCTCTGGTGAGAGCCCATACAGCATGGCAACGAATGTCCAAAGTAGGTTTTATATTAAGTTGTCTTGTTAGACTTGCTAAGACTTCCCTTATTTCTATTTTAAACCCTGAGAACGGTTTTGTGCTTGAATTAAGAAGTAAACTGACTCATGTCTGACATTTAGTAGAATCTGGACTGAGATTAGACTAAGACTAGACTAAGATTAAACTATAATTCTGTTCCTTTACTTAAACCTATACGAAGTACTGAACTTATAACTTTATTCGTTTTCACCGATAGTCAACAGTTTACGTAAACCAAAACGATTTTGTAAAACCTGATTTTTCCTAATAATTCTAAGCATTTACCAATTCTTGAGTCTAGATAAATTTGTATGAGGTTGCTGAACGACAAATCCTGTTACAAGTATTAGTTGCGACAAGTATTGTAATCAAACGAATGCAAATCGACCGATTTTCATCTAGGACACTAGTGTTGTGAGAACGAATACATACCTGATTCAAATCGTACTGTCCGGCTTATTATCAACTTATGATTACTTATGACAGCGTCGCTTCTCATGCTGCTGAATGTAATGTTTTTAACGACGAATCCAGGTTCAATATTTCATCCATTACCTCACAGGAAAACCACAGATTTTCAGACACAATTCAATTTGTATTCAAACAAGTTTTTTCAGCAACAATATCGAAGTCACGAACTTCCTTTCTTTTTAGCAATGTTTCGCACACCAGATGCTATTAGTCGGTTAAGGTATGCATCCTTGATGCGCTCAGAATAAGAAACAGCATCAAGCTGACATTTAGATACACGCTGAATGAACAAATTTCTGATTTGTTCAACCTTTCCCGGTGTCATCGGATCTTTGCCTGGAATTATCTCGCCGATTTCCCCATTTTCTGGCAATATGTATGACCTCAGCTGTTCCCTTTAATGATCTTTGGACCAGGATGAGCGGATTGTCTTTGTACGCGTACTGGATGCAATGGTGAACAAACGTCGAGTCGGATGTCTTATCTAAGGGCATGCACTCCAAGAATTTTAGCTCTCTCGCTGAGAAAATGTCATCCGTAGCCGCAGTGTCGCTTGAATCTGGTAACATCTGATTTTTTCCAGATTTAACTTTCAGCAGATCTTCAAATTTTAAGTCCATGTCAGCGTTACGAATCGTTAACCGCAAGCATAACTTCTGCAGATTGTCGTACTCTTGTTGCCATGCTTTGCATCCAGTACACTGTGGATTTTTTCCACTTTTGTGGAGATCAGCGGGCGTTTCTTTGGCAGTTGACTTAACGGCCGTCACTGCAATTTGGCCTTCGGTTGCCACTTTCCGCATCACATCGATCTGCTTCAATTATTTCTTGCGCGTCGTGTCCAGCCAAACCTGCATAAATAATTGTTTTACGAAAACGTCAATATGATGGACTCTACTGTTTATTTCGATTAAAATAAATGAAAGACTAGTACAGCACCGAACCACTTTAATTCTTTTAACTCAACTAGAAACTCAATTTTTATCTAAAGCAACAAATGTGTCGCTGATATTTATTTCGATTCCTTTTTTGGATATAATCTACCACTCGTATTTCCTTTAGAAAATGTCGGAAATAATCAAATTGGAATATAACCAATATGGAAATTTAAGGCGCTCCAAGGAAAATTTCATCGGAAATTAACATTGAACTCCGAATACTCCAATTTGATAGTCCAGAAAATAGATATTTCTTTACCTTGTAACTTCATTTTCAACGCGTCAATATAAATATTTCGCACAGCGGTTTCATCGGTTATGTTTTTTTCTTCGTCGACATTTACATCCAATTGTCTCGCAACCGCTTTAAAATATGTATCAATTGTTGGGGTTGATCCATTACCATTCACATCTTTCTTATTAGATTGACCATCTTTCTTTTTTTGAGGCTTTCATCTTCATCGAGGCAAATAAAATGAATTACAAACGATGCGATATAAAAACAGCTCGAATTAGTATTTCAGTTTAGAAAATGGATGACATACACTATCCCCACTCTTTCCTATTTGAAAATCGATAACGCAGTTTTGCTAGCATTCATATCAGTTTTTTATGGCGCGAAATTGAAAACAAAATTATATTTGACTTATATACTACTAGCACTGTTACTTTTATTTATTTAAATTTTACTCAATAGATTATGATAGATTTTCTTTCTAAAACATGCACCTCACAAGACTGTGTTGTGACTGTGAGATTATAGCGGCTTTTTTCTATATGAAAGTATTACTTTTTTTGTGGTATTACTTATGTCTTATTTTCATGCCTTGGACATAAATTACGGTTTTGAGGCTCTTGGCATGAAAACGTGTCTGTTGTGGACGATTTATTTTAGGCACTTTCTCTAGTCGCCCTCACTCAGTGGCCTATTTTTATGTGAAATTTTCATGAAATTCGTGAAATTTTCGTGAAATTCGTGAAATAAATTTTTGAAAATAGGCACTGCCCTCACTACGTTCGGGCTACGACTCGCGAAATTGCGTAAAATATACCGTCCACAACAGACACGTAAACAAGTGTTTGGTTTTCTATGATGACCCGCTAATTCATTGTAGGCTATGGTGCAATGAATTGACGCGTGGTTACACGCGGTAACTGTGCAGAACTATTTTACAAGACAGCTGAATATTACCATATATGAAAGAGTGATACGACAAAGTTGAATATTCGTGGAATAAAAAAACCTGTGTTGGTAGTACCGAATTTGAGCTAGTTAGCTGTCAAAATGTATGGGACTTTGTAGCTCCTACAGCGCTTCAGCATCTACACCATCGTCTCATACAATTTTGACAGCTAACTAGCTCAAATTCGGTACTAATAACACATTCAATTTTGGCCTATATTTTTCTTCTACATGTCGTATATATCTCTTATTCATATATGATATTACATTCCGCACATATGTACATTTTACATACTGGCCACACTAAGTGCAGCTAAGATGTACTTCGTACAGCTATGTTAACAAATGTACTTGTCCTAAAATTTGTACATTATAGCAGTACGTTTTTCGTAGTAGTCGTACTATTGTACTGTTGAACAGTACTATTGTCTATTGAGCTACACTATGCACAGGATAGATGAGAATTATGGCCTGCTCAGCTGAATAGTAATGCATTTCAGTTGTAAGTCTATACTGCTACGTTACGTTACACATTTGTACTTTTCTCGCTTCAAAAAAAGTGTTCAGCTGTGCTGAATATAATTTTCTGGGTGTGGTGCACCGAGGTGACGCATGATGTACCGAGGTGACACGTGGTGCACTGAGGTGACGCATGGTGCACCGAGGTGACGCTTAGTGCACCGAGGTGACACAATGTGAAATGAAGTCGATCGATTTTAAGATTTATATTATTGAGAAGACACACTTTCATGTTTGGTCCAGTAAATCACAGTACATCAAAATTGATATTTTTTGTTACGAGGAATGAGAAGTGTAATTTTTCAGGACTAGTCGTTGGCTTGCCCTATCGAGTAGAAGCCGACCATGCTGAGGGATTTGAAAGTAGTGATTGAAACGTACAAACTACGGTTTTCGACGCAAGTAGCATATGTAAAGCTTAATACGTAACTCTTTCGACCTACTCAATCGTTGCGTAATTAACTATTCTAAGCATCTTCATCCTTAACACATAACAGAAAATTGGGTGAGAGCACAGCACTGCTTCTAGCATGAACACTGAATTGACAAGTGTCAAATTTGGAGGCTTTAGTGATAAGAGCTACAGCTTAAGATTGTTTGTATTGTATGTTTTAACTCATACAATG
>NW_023503292.1:300000-469436 GCF_014529535.1 Bradysia coprophila
TGCATAACAATGCGTATTGTGGTATATATACGCAAAGCTTGTAGACAAAAAAAAATTATTTTGACGTAAATCTTTTTTCATTTGCATTTATTGTCGGATAAAAATAGGCAATTGTGTTTTATTAAATTTGCTTACAAAGTATTGAAAGCTAAACACTGTATGCATGACACAACACACTGGTGATTCGGTTATACGTATGCATGTACATATATATATATATATATATATATATATATATATAAAGAAACAAGACGAAAGATTCAAATCTTTTTATATTCTGAAGATGTTTTTCATTTTGTATGTTATGAAGACATACGCATTCTATATGATCTGACCTTATTTGTGCGGATTTCGTTTTGTTATATGGTTAAAATCCAAGCCAATGCAGGCTAAACTGTAGAAGAGCTATTCATATAACATGCATACATATATGAACTATTATATGAATAGGGTAAATAAACGAGGAAGTATCGTTTTAGAAAATTAAAAAAAGACAATTTGTTTGACTTTAGTTTTCTCTCAGCCACTTATCTCGGTTCATCAAATATTCCAATCCATTTAGGTTAGATATGGACAATCATTTATCTGTGAACGGAGAGCTTTTAACTCTTATTTATGTAGCCACTTAATTTGAATAAGCTTTTTATCTGGTAATGGAACCATATTACGAGATATATAGAATAAACTTCCGATATTGTTTTTGTTTTGCGGAACAGTACGACAAAATACTCATAATAAAAGCAATAGCCGCAGCAGCCTCTTTTTTTATATTTGCTAACCAAAAATTAAATTTCCTTATCGACGTAATCTACGTAATGTATGGGCCAATAGATTGTCAAAAATTATCAAAAAATATTCGATTTACTGACATCTATGATAACGTATACAATGTACGTATATTGTGGGTATGGTCGATTCTGCGGAATACGAAAGATACACAAAAATACTTGCGATCCGGAGACCGCGGAAAATCATAATATGCCTGCGGCCTCGTGTCATAATTACACATCTAGAGCCTAATACAGTACTTCGCACTCGATGTCATAAATAACTATTATACGACTCAGCATCAATGAATGTGTAAAGCAGGTATGGTCTATTGTCCGCCCGGAGGACATACAAATTTAGTTTTCGTACTTAAACGCACTCATTTTCATATTATTTTGACATAAAATGTGAGTGCGTTTAAGACGAATTCGCCGATCGACCATAGACTTTCATTGCTCAGCATCATAATATGCAAACTTTAGATGCATCTGTGGCATGAAACGTTGTATGTAAAGTACTTGATTAGGCTACGATGTGTATTATGACACGAGGCCGCAGGCCGTCACATCTAGAGACTTATAAATTACCTATTTTGTTTAAATTTGTCTCATTTATTGAACAATGTGTAATGGTACGTAAATTGAACGTTAATGGTACGTTAAAAAAACCTATTGAATCAAACACAAATCATCAGAATCTATGAAAATAGCGAAAAATAACCGCTTTCTTACATCTAGTATTCGACGCGTACAACTTTCTCTCAGTACAATGTAATAAAATGACCTATGATTCTACTTTATACACACAAAAAAAAATAGAAAACGTATACCTCGGTCAGTGGTATGAGAACGAATGACTAAACAAGAAAAGACAATTAACTTCCGAGTGTCTAAAATTGTGTCAACTGGCAATGTAAAAACACTACGTTGTCGATCGCGTTTGGAGCTCGTTCAGGAACTCTTCGTTAAGTTTCACGGATGAGAATTTTGACACTTCTTTCATATAAAATATGTCAAAATCTTCACTTTGGGTAACGAATTCTTAGTTCCTGAACGAGCCCTTGATTATCAAATTGAATGTTGCCAAACATCGAACAATCGAGCAAACACGCAGCGGGCATTTTCAAAAAAATCAAAAACTGAATATTTTCGAGGAGCGGTACATGCGACCATTCACTTTTTGATTTTCTGCTACCTGAAGGTACTCTGGACCATAATCTGAAAAGTGAACCACTAGGTTTTTTTCCGGTTGCTTTCACACACCAAAGGATCAACCACCGATATCAGTCGAATACTTCATTGAGAAATAAAGTGCCTTATTTTCGTCAAAGAAAACCATACTGACTTAAACACTTTATATAAAAATTACCGAAAAAACACATCGTCATTGACCGAAAAATGAAAAAAAAAAACGAAAACCTCGAATTCAAAGTGGATTCACAAGAATTGTATACGAAAAACAAAAACTTATAAGCAAATTGATTAATTCCCCACTTTGTCTATTTTGCATTTAAAAGGATCACACAAACGTAAGGATTAAATCCATAATACCACTTCACTGCTTCGTGTGTCGTACGGGTATATATAAAAAAAAATCCAGCCAAGCTCACATAATAGAAAAGTCCTGTGTTCTTGCAGAACACCCTTTCCCATTTTATATATAAAATTTAGCTTGTAAGTCTCTCCTTTCGCACGGGTCATTTAATTGGTATAACACTACCTTAAGGTATAAACAGAAAATTTATTGTACATAAGATGGAATAAGGATTGCGACGAAAATTTAGTTGAAATTCTAATTCGATGTGAAAGGAAACTTTCTTAAATTAATGAATATAATGGTGCAGAAGACGAAGAGAGAGAAGTATCCATACACATATATATACATATATATATACACACTAACTGACTGTGTGTTACAACAAAACTCCTTTTATTCGAAACGAATGTTGAATGGACCAAAAATTAATGCCGAAATGTATAATGTGTAAGAGTCAAATTGCCCTCTCGAAGAAAGGAATAAGGGTCTTATGCCTGTAAGGCATGATGAAATATATAAATTGTAAAGTGTACGTTACTAACAAATATTGGTATGACAAATTTATTTGGTTTTGTTGAATATTGTTAAAATATGAAGACAAATTACATTTGATTTAAGGTATGGACCGGTCATTTACACCTATAACGTATTCATAAATTATGCAGATTTGCTTAGATCATGTAACGTTAAGTAAACAAAATTTCAGAATTGGTTTTTAGTTAATCGGGTAACATCGGAGCTCATACAATTATGCTTTCTGCCATAAGAATTTCTTCTTCAATCCACCGTTAGCTCTACTAATCTCTTGGAGAACAATTACATGGAAAATTGCTGCGCGAACTCTGTGAAGTACTTGAATATATTCCCTTTTTGTTTTTTCACGCAAGATGATGTACAAAAAACTCCTAAAAGACAAATCTAGTACTTGCCTATGTGCTTTTCATTAAAATTACCTGTACTGTGCCCGTTGTGTGGTAGCAATAAAAGTCAAATGTTCAGTGTTTTTCTGAACGACTTCCTCTACTGGTATTGCCAAGGGTAATGCATTTTTGATTATGTCATGTAGCCACCTTGCTTGAGCCATGAGAAAATGACGTTTTGTCACGCTTGATCTGATGAGAGTTCGGGGAAGAAAATGTCTACTTACGTGCTTTTGAGTTCCCAATGGTCGAAAGTGAGCTATTGCATCACTAGGAAAAACAGGAGAAAAGATTTGAGAGCAAACAGCATGAAAAATCCATTACAAGACTATGGAGAAAAATGAAAAGTTTCGTATTCTTATGATTATTCATCTCGGAACAACCAGCTTCACACGAACACTGGATTTTATCCCTGTCATATAAATGTCTACCCCCTTGTTTTTATAGCGGAGAAAATAGACCTTTTCTCCCCCGAACTGTCATACAGTATTCGCAGATTAGATAGCAAGAAATTCATGTGTTTGGTTGTTTTTTTAAGTTCCAACAGTTCCACACTTCTATCAATATATTGCACACACACACACACTGTGCACATTACGCTAGTTGTCTCACTCTACGTGTGCGCGTATAAGTGGTAAATCCGAGTATATCCCCAATAATACTAACATATGAAATGTGAGGAACGTGTGGAACTAAGAAAAACAGAGAGTCGCTTGAATATTTCTAACTATTCTGAGCTGGCTGTATTTGTTTTTAAAAATGGTGTAACAAATTGATAGTTTCGTTTCGTTTGAGAAAATCTGTTAATCACACCTCGCAGATATGAAAAACGTTCTGTTCACCTCTGGTAGAAAATAGAAAATTCCAACTCAAGCAATTCGCTTCGCTCTGGTTGAAAAACTTCGCTCTTGTTGGAATTCGCCTTTTATTTCATCGGTTAATAAATAAATAATTTGGTGTGGACTGAACTGACCATTTACGTAGACAATATTCGACTATATCTGGGTTCGTTCATTTTCCGATTGTAGTTTGCTTTGTCAAATCCAAAGTGACCTCTAACGGTGCTAACAGTGAAGCTCTATGTGTACATTTATCTCTTAAAATTAACTGCTTGCTAACCGACACAATTTAAACAAAATCAAATCGAAATATCCAAAGTGACAGCATACAAAAATAATAATTACCTCCACCTAAGCACCGTAATGTCTGTGCGTTAAAATTCAACACACAAATTGATCAAATCGTTTATTCGTCATGCCGTTACCGCGCTGTAAGTCTTATGAAATAAAAAGAAAGAAAATTCTGAAAACATATTCTGTTCTCGGAAAGATCAACAGCATGCATCTGACAACATCAATAAATAATAATTGAAAAATTAATCAAAAGCGGTAAATTGAAAATTTCCGCATGTTTGTTTAGTCTGCGGTATATTTAATCATTTTTTTTTATTTACTTTATGAAAAGGTGTAGATGTCAACGTCGGTCGGGCCACTCTTGTCATATACGTTTTTTTCCTTAAAGATTTCTTATTGCTTTTATTTGCATAATTTTTAATTGAACTTTTAATTAACTTTTATTATGATCGAACATGCAAAGGTGACTCTTATCGATATAGATATCCATTCACCTTACGAGGAACAAGCAACCAAGAAAAAAAAAGAACGAAGAGAAACCGAACGACAATATAATTTATCTCTTCTATACCATATCGCACACAATAAATAACATTAAAGGTATGTCCGTATTAGATTTTCCAGTCAGCAAAAAATTTTTAACAATGGTAAATAGAAAATGGTATCTCAATCTTCCATTTTCCTATTATAATAACATAATAACATTCTTTTGTATTTTATGCTCGGTTGTGTATGATAGGATACAAGCGATGAATGGGCTCGCATAATATTCTTCTCGAAAGGTGTTTTTCACTCGTATATATATGTATACACTCTTACACCATAGCTTGTGAATAGTGTATAAAACGCTCTGGATATTTCATTGAATAAAGATAATGGATGAGCTGAGCGTTTTATTATTTTCAATGTACACTTTTGCGGCATTTCAATATGTGGCGCTCAACATACTATTGGGTGTATAAGGTGAGTGCTTAAAATGCTTAGTAAAGTGGATTGTATTGAAATTTAGACTTTGTTTCCGGCATTATGTTCGGTTCTTATGTGAAACAATTTCGGTTGTTCATTTTAAATTGATAAAATGGGGAAATTGGGTGAAAATAAGAGACAGTGTGGCGTGTAGATGATATCGTCTTCAGTCCCAGTGAGTCTGTCGATTTTTTTTAGTCACTAAATTTCACTAAAAAATTCACTGAATTTTGTGAGTGGTTTGGTCCACCAAAAAGATCCGAGTTCGATTCCCGTGTCAGACAATTTATGAATTTTTTTTTGATCGATTTATTGTTAACTTTCTAAAGTTCACTTAGCCTTCATAATCAGAGAAAGTGTAACAGGTGGCGCTGCGCTAACCCCACAGGTAGAATGAATATAGCATTTGACGTATTGGATGCATGGCTGTTAAACGTTATTCGACAAGCTTATTCTACCTGTGGGGTCAGCGCAGTGCCTCCCAGGGCCTATTATTTGGGAATTATTTCCCAAATATTCCCAAAAATTCCCAAATATTTCCTAAAATTGCACTGAATTGAAGGTGTCGTCAGACATCTTTTCACTTAGCAATAGGCATGCTAATGCCGTTTGAAAAATTGAACGATCAGTGGAAATTATTCTTATCAAATTTTAAATACACAAAATGACCTGTTTTAAGCCGATGGAGGAACCCCAAAAAAATTTACATGCTACTGCAATGTAAATGACACTACGCTCATATGGTGCATTTCCATTGCCTAATCACGTAAGCACATGACGTCCGAGGGTCCAAATTTTTATTTTGACTTCCAAAACCTTGTCATCTAGGTCCACAAATTGTTTTCGCAAAAATTTATCTGGTTTTAGTCGGCCCTGATTCTAGGAAACAGATGATCGGTAGTACGGCAATAATTTCTTTCGTCTTCTCTTATTTCGGAATTTTGGGAATATTTGTGATTTTTTGGGAAGTGGAAGGTTGGAGAAGTGTAGACGATAGAAAATACCTGATGTAATATGCCGCTGGATATTCCTAAGCAACTCGTGGACAGTGAAAATAAACTTCTGATTTATGACACTGAATGTCATTGGTATTTAGACATGATTTATAAAGCCTGGTTCATAACAATAGAAAAGAAGAAACCAAACATTTTGGCAGAATATCTTCAAAAGGAGCAATTATTTGGGAATTAATTCCCAAATATTCCCAAATAATAGGCCTTGGTGCCTCCTATTATCATTTCTCTGTTCATAATTTGTGTAGTAGTAGAGTAGTATGTGTTTGGTAGCTGCAACCCTGAATGGAAAGGTTTTGACATATTGTATAGATTCCTTCAGAGCAGTAATTTGACTGTCTTATTGGAAATGTTTCAGCTTCAAGAACATTAAAATATCAATGGTTGGTGAGCTGGTTTTTTCTCAGTCATGTATTGTTTCGTCAGATCATCTTTTCACTCCTGACTTATGGATGTCTATAATACAGAAGCTTAGATGGTTTTTCAATGAGAAGTTACCATTGCCTTAGTTCCTATTGTGAAACATAAAGGGTTTTCACTTTCAATAAATTTTTTTATTTTTTTATGAATATACACAGGAACTTAGATTTATTATCATTCGCATTATTTTTAAAGAGTGTGCGGTAAACAGAAACAAAAATCTTAAAATCAATATTTCGAAACGACACCTCGTTCTAATTCTAGAATCACTTCGATAGGTGCTTCAATCAACGAATTTCTTTTTTAAAATTCTGTATATACTTTGCTCAAAATAAACTAAATTAATAAACTACACGCTTCTTGTTTGCACAGCGAAATGCTTTTGTATCCACATAACTTACAGGTTAATGGAAATGAAATGATGAATGTTACCGAACACATTCAGAAATAGCTAATTGTGCTGTGTGATATTGGTGGGACGTTATAAGTGGTATTTTATAAAATTTATTAACATAAATATTTTGAAATAAAATATTAGAAAAATCATCGGCTATTAATTATTGGATGGGCTTATGAAAAAAGCAAAGAAAAATATCTCAGGGATTATGTTGATTTTGCTTTAAAGATTAGCCAAGTATTATAACTGTTATTATTACTAATATTTATTAGATTTGATACAGTTTTTGGATTTGATTAATTGTTACAAGAATTAGAGCGGTATTAGAGACGGAGACAGACTTTTAAGAAGTTGATTTTCTGTAACAAGCTCTACCGTACTACTAATTTACTAATTTGTCTAAAATAAAAAAAAAAATTGTGTAATAGCGTAGTTCAGAGACAGACGCGAGAATCATGGGCGCGCGTTAGCATAGCGCCCGTGACGCAAGTCCTATTACTAGAAAAAATTTCAAAAAAAATTTTTTGTCGTAGACTGCAGAACCATATATACAGCAAATATTGAAGTTCTACAATTCAAAGACAAATGACTAAAAATTACCATTAAAAAAAACTAGGCGTCCGTACGAGTTCAACGAGCTATCACACGTTCTTGGAGCTTAAAATTTGGCCACGCAAAACATCTTCCAAGAAGCCCCATTTCCATACATTTTGGTCAATTTCAGTACTTTAAACGAAATGAAAAAATCCTACGTTACTTTGTTAGTCCGTCCGTCCGTCCGTCCGTCCGTGTTTCCTATCTTCTAAAGTCTTCTTTAGATTTTGTTGAAATTTTGGTAGTAGATTCTTGTCGTCATTCTAAGACATTCCAGAAAAAAAAATTGGAAGGAACCGGCCTCGTTTAAATTTTTAAATTTTTTTTTAATTTTTCAATTTTTTTAAATTTTTCAAAATTTTTTCAAAATTTTTAAAATTTTTTTAAATTTTTCAAAAATTTGTAAATTTTTTAAATTTTTTTAAATTTTTAAAAATTTTTAAAAATTTTCAAAATTTTCAAAACTTTCAAATTTAAAAAAAAATTCAAAATTTTTCAATTTTTTAAATTTTTTAAATTTTTCAAATTTTTCAAATTTTTTCAATTCTTTCAATCTTCTAATTCTTTCAAAAGAACTGATATCAGTCAAAAACACTCAAAAGAGTAAAAGTGACGCAAGTCCCTGTGCATACTTCCAAAACAACTGATATCGCTGGAGGTGACGCATTCTGCGCTTGTACGGAAAAACTGTAACAGCAAAAATTTGACCAAAGAAATTCTAGAAACAAAATTTTACCAAAAAAATTTTGCGTCACAAAGTGGCAGATGATTCGGACGTATTAGGACGTATTCTTGCCTATTTAAAAAAATTTCCTCAACATCTGCCACTTGTGACGCAAAATTTTTTTGGTAATATTTTGTTTCTAGAATTTCTTTGGTCAAATTTTTGCTGTTACAGTTTTTGCGTACAAGCGCAGAATGCGTCACCTCCAGCGATATCAGTTGTTTTGGAAGTATGCACAGGGACTTGCGTCACTTTTACTCTTTTGAGTGTTTTTGACTGATTGAAAAATACCTTGAGATCGGCAGATCCTTTAAAAATATTTATTTACAGCAAACGTATCATTAAATAATCCATTGTAATATTGCGACTTTTCGAATGGATTATTATCGGGGACAAAGGGCTAAGTAATGGTCAACTTTCGCATGAGACAGGCAATAAGCTGTTTGGCAATCCCAAAAACTAGTATGCACCTGATGACCACAGGCGTATTATTTGTACGCTGTACATCAAATACTGAAATACGGAATTAGTCGGCTGAATCTATTTTAGATTTAAAAAATGTGTCTGAAAACTCGCTGTTAATAAGTGTACGAATACCTCACATAACGTACGATCGTAACGAGATGTTTTGTTAAAAGAATTTTTCAATATCCACCCGAACATCAGTTACAATAAATTTAGGTAAAGTTTTTTTTTAACTTTTTAAAATTGTTTAAGCCAACAAATACATTCGAATCCATTCGACGACTTGTTTTTTTCCCTGTCCTCTCTCTCTACACAAACAAGATATGTCTTTATTTGATCAAATACAAAAGTAGCAATATAGCAAATCTTTGAAAATCTGTAAATAACCATAAAACGCAAATTTTCCTTCAATTTAATAAATCCTTTACCCAACAGATAGATTCAATAAACACCTATCAGGATGTGTAAACGCAAGCAAATAAACCTATAAAATTTGTATTATATGCAAAAGCGCGATATGTGTAGGATATATAGAATTGCTATTATAGCCCTCCATCTCTCTACATCCGATTCATACACATAAATACAGCGAACATAACCATGAGTCGATATCTATAGTAAATCGTTTAAACATAAAATCAAATAACGAAAATCCCTCTTGCGAAATACATTTGATTTTAAATTGTTTATTTTTCGAATTGAAAGAATCAAGGTAAAATTTGGTTAAAATTGGTTTCGTTCTTAGTGTAAACCATTTTTTTTTTCGTTCTGTTATTGCGAATTCATATTTATTCGCCGAATTTATCCAAGTGGCATTTTGAAACTTAATCATGTAATAAATTGCGTTTGTAGTTATCGATTTGTCAGTAAGCAGCAGGCACTGGTAGATAGAGCGCTGCAGTCCTACATTATAAAACCTATTCGAAAATGTGAATGAAACGATGTTTGGGCATTATTCATCAAAATAAAATTAGGGAGAGGCGACATTTCCACACACTCAGTATCGACAGTAACGATAATATCGTCCAAAATCATCACTGACTATATTGACCGCGTAGAAATGTCCCTCCCCCAAAATTTAGCGTGGACCTTAAGTGTCCCAAGCATTAATATCAGAAATATTGAAATTATAGAAGATCCTCGGGTTCTTTTGTAAAGATAGATCATAAGCGGTAGCTCCTGGATACTAGTATCACTTAAGCCTCTCAATCTAACACTTGTCAAACTAGTGTTAGTGCTTGGAACACTAAAATGCTATTAATAAATACCGCAACATCGGCAGTCGTTGGTCCTCCTGGACCTCTGATGCCTTAAAAAATTCTTTCGTTTCAATTTTTTTCGTATTAGGTTGTTGTCTACGTCTCTTCTCTCCAATAAAAACCGATTCGACTTCCAATGTGACTGAGCGCGAATAGTCTAGACGAAGTCGAGATTTTTCAACACGAAGAGTTTTTCACCGCCAAAGACTGTCCCAAGCCAGTTTGAAAAAGAGTGGAGGGAATGAAGTTTAACGAGGACGTAGCAGTAAATAAGATAGGATTAGATAGATCAATCTTAAGGTTGAATGAATCGTGAGCTGGAAGCCGAAAGAATTGGGGTTAAGGGACCAACGTTGAGGTGGAACAACACGATCAGGAAGCCAAAGGATAGAACGATCCCAGAATTCTTATTAGCTACTAGGTTAAGCTTTTAAAGGACGAATAACCTTTTGCTCAGATAGGTTCAAAAGAATGGGCAAAGCTTTATGGAAAAGAATGTTCAAAAAGAGTAACACTACCCCGTCGGGCACTGTGCACTTTGATAGGCACGGTGGTCCCGGAACGTGCAGAAATGTGCGGGTCAGAGCTCGAGGATTACCGGGGGCGAGCAAAGTAAAGCTTTCATACTCACCAACCCGCAGTAGCAAGCGTGGTGTTTTAATGCTAAAAACCTTCAAACGAAGCCATAACGAATTATACATTGCCACATATAATGCCAGAACATTGTCGTCAAGACAAAAAATGCAAGAAATGGAAGAAGAGCTAGAAAAGATAAAATGGGATGTTGTGGGAGTGAGCGAAGTGAGAAAACCTGGAGAGGAATGCCTGAAATTACAATCAGGGCATACATTCTTCTACCGAGGAAGTGACAGTCAGATGCTGATGCACGGTGTCGGATTGTTCATAAACAAGCGGTGGTCGGATCGCATAATTCACACGAAAAGCATATCCGATCGAGTGATATACGTAAGCCTGAAGATAAATAACAGATACAGTGTCAAATTAATTCAGGTTTACGCACCCACGTCCACTCATGATGACGAAGAAGTAGAAAGATTCTATGAAGATGTCGAGAAAGCTCTGGACGAAAACCCTTCACATTACCAATATCTAATCGGTGATTTCAATGCGAAGCTGGGAAAACGAGAAGAAGACTCCGAAGTTTCTGTTGGTAGTTTTAGCAACGACCAAAGAAATGAGCGTGGAAATACTTTAATCAACTTCTTACAGCAACACAATTTGTACGCAATGAATTCATTTTTTGCAGGAAAGCCTCAACGGAAATGGACTTGGGCTAGTGCAGATGGTGTAACGAAAAATGAGATCGATTACATCATAACTGGCTGTAAGTCAACCGTTAAGAACGTTACGGTCCTAAACAATTTTTCAACCGGTAGTGATCACCGAATGGTTCGTGCAAGAGTCACGTTAAATACCAGATTTCAAAGATCACAACTAGTTCAGAAAAGTGAAAGGATTGACGTACAACGGCTTTACACACAAAATGAAGAATTTGCTACGAAAATGACTGCCGAATTAGATAACGTCAACAATCAATGTGAAACATTGGACGAATTGAATACCAAAATCGTCGATACAATAATGGGTTTCATGAAATCCAAATGCAAATCCGTCCAAGGGAAAGAATCAAAACTCAGCAGAGAAACATTAGACCTGATCGCAAGCAGAGCAGAGTTGGTAAAAAACGGAGGACGAGATTCGGTGGAATACCGGAACCTGTCTAAAAGTATCAACAGAGCAAGGAGATCAGATGAAAGAAAATATAATGTCCAATTGGCTCAAAACATAATTGAAGCTAACTGCAATATGAAAGTCCTACGGAGAAAAATGACAAACGCCAAAAACGAAATCTTCAAATTACGAGACAAAACAGGAACGATCCAAACGGATCGAAATGCGATATTAAACATTGCAACAGAATTTTATGAGAATTTGTTTTCTTCAGCAAGACAGAGCCCAACGGAAGAAACCGAAGATAGACCAATAATAAGAAACGTGGGATCGGAGGATATGCCCGACATAACTGTTGATGAAGTCAAAGCTGCAGTAGCCGAGATGAAAAACAAAAAGTCTCCCGGAGAAGATGGTGTTCCAGTGGAAGCCATTAAACTAGGTGGAGACTCATTATTAAAGGCAATCACGGCTTTGTTTAATCGATGTCTCCAATGGGAAGAAGTACCAGAAGCCTGGGAAAATGCGGTAATTACATTGCTGCATAAAAAAGGAGACATAACAAAGCTGGAAAATTACCGACCCATAAGCCTATTGTCAACACTCTACAAGTTGTTTATGAAAATCATTACGAAGAGGAACACTAACAAGTTCGACTTCTACCAACCTGTTGAACAAGCTGCTTTCAGATCTGGTTTCAGCACAAACGACCATTTGCAGGTGATGAGAACGCTTATTGAGAAGTGTCGTGAATACAACATCGACATAGTCTTGCTATTCATAGACTTCGAAAAAGCTTTCGATTCAGTGGAAACATGGTCGATATTGGACGCATTAGACGAATGTAGAGTAGACTCAAGGTACTCCAACACAATTCGATATGTGTACAAAAATGCTACTTCATGTATAAAACTTCATAAGAGCACGGAGAAATTCAGAATTGGCCGAGGTGTAAGGCAGGGTGACACCATTTCACCGAAATTATTCACGGCGATTCTGCAGAGTATTTTTAGGAAGTTAAACTGGAGTAAAATGGGAATAAAGATAAATGGAGAGTACCTGAGCAATCTCCGCTTCGCTGATGACATTGTACCGATAGCAGCGAATCTAGGTCAGGCTCAGCTTATGCTACAACAGTTAAGTGAAGAGGCGAGCAAAGTTGGCCTCAAGATGAACTTATCGAAAACAAAAGTCATGACCAACATCGGGGACGATAGAGAAATCAAAATTGGTGACACTGTCATTGAACGAGTCGACAGCTATGTATATCTAGGACATAAACTGAAGTTAGGTCTGGACAACCAAACTGCAGAAATAAGACGTAGGATTGGTCTTGCATGGGCAGCGTTCGGAAAACTCAGACTAATTTTCAAAAGCAAAATGAATAATAGTCTGAAACGCAAAGTTTTCGACACTTGTGTCCTTCCAGTGCTCACTTATGGAGCGGAAACGTTAACTTTAACAAAAGCATCCGAAGATAAATTGAGAGTGACACAAAGAGCCATGGAACGGAGTATGCTCGGAATAACACTCAGAGACAGAATGACGAATCAATGGATTCGACAACAAACCAGGGTCGTTGATGTCATGGAAAGAATAGCATCTCTGAAATGGAGCTGGGCGGGACATATTGCAAGAAGGACAGACGAACGTTGGACCAAAAAGATCATGAACTGGCGACCATATAAAAGACGAGCTATAGGTAGACCACCAGAGAGATGGACAAACGGAATTAAGAATATTGCAGGTACAAACTGGCAGCAAATGGCAATGGATCGTACGAAATGGAAAGAAGTTGGAGAGGCCTACATCCAGCAGTGGATAGAAACAGGCTGAAAAAGAAGAAGAAGAAGAAGAAGAGTTTTTCATACCAAAAATACATCAACCAGTCCTGTATTCATACATTCACATAGTACCAGTTAGCGCCGCATATATAAAATTGTCTCTGCTTGTATGAAACACGAATCATATGAAAATGCCTTCGTATTTTATGGCACCAGATGTCGAATGTCATCCCGAGACGAAGATATGAGACATTCTTGATTAATTCAAAAGGCCCCGAGAAAATGACGTCTGATAACAGTTCGAGTGAGAAAATGTCTATTTTCTTCCCACTTGTTTTCACAGGAGAGAAAGTGGACATTTTCTATATCGAACTGTTACCTATCCAGCAATAGCGAGATTATGCGGTCAGAGCGAAGCAAGGTAAACGAACTACTATTGTTTTCTTTTTCGAAACTCCCGTTGTGCAGCCAAGCCATGGATGAATACTGGAGTTAAGATCATCGACCAAATAGTGTTTTACCTTATTAGTTTTTATTCATTTAGTTTTACTAATGTTGCCTCCGGAAAACCAACAGATGAGACTAATTTCAGCTTCCCAGAGTTCTTTTTTAGTCGTGCGGTAAGAAAATCCGTCAAAAACACTCAAAAGAGTATAAGTGACGCAAGTCCCTGTGCATACTTCCAAAACAACTGATATCGCTGGAGGAGACGCATTCTGCGCTTGTACGCAAAAACTGTAACAGCAAAAATTTGACCAAAGAAATTCTAGAAATAAAATTTTACCAAAAAAATTTTGCGTCACAAAGTGGTGAAAAATTTTGAAAAATTTAAAAAAAAATTTGAAAAATTTATAAAATTTTGAAAAATTGAAAAATTTGAAAAATGTAAAAAAAAATTGAAAAATTTTAAGAATTTTGAAAAATTTTAAAAAATTTAAAAAATTTTGAAAAATTTAAAAAAAAATTGAAAACTTTTGAAAAATTTAAAAATGTAAAAAATTTAAAAAATACTAAATTTAGGAAAAAAATTGAGGCGAGCAGAGCTTACCAAATACTAAAAGCGAACAAATTTGTTCTACCATACCCACCCACACACACACACTTAAAGGTGTTCTTATATGGGGCCTATATGGGAACTTCGAGGAGCCCTAGCTCCGAAACGAGGCCGGTTCCCCCCAATTTTTTTTTGTGGAATGTCTTAGAATGACGACTAGAATCTACTTCCAAAATTTCAACAAAATCTAAAGAAGACTTTAGAAGATAGGAAACACGGACGGACGGACGGACGGACTAACAAAGTAACGTAGTACGTTTTAAGTACTGAAATTGACCAAAATGTATGGAAATGGGGCTTCTTGGAAGATTTTTTGCGTGGCCAAATTTTAAGCTGCAAGAACGTGTGATAGCTCGTTGAACTCGTACGGACGCCTAGTTTTTTTTAATGGTAATTTGGAGTAATTTGTCTTTGAATTGTAGAACTTCAATATTTGCTGTATATATGGTTCTGCAGTCTACGACAAAAATTTTTTTTGAGATTTTTTCTAGTTATAGGACTTGCGTCACGGGCGCTATGCTAACGCGCGCCCATGATTTTGATGTAAAAAACCGCGGTTCCATTTCGAACACAAAAGGAAAAAAAAGTAATTCATGTTAGCATACCTAATGAATTTAAATTCTTTCCGTTGTTTCTCAATCATTTTTTTTCTGTAAAAAGTTTCAAAAATTGTTCTTGTGTCTAACTCACCCCTCGATTTTTTTCCTTTCTTTTTTTGAAATTGCGATTCATCTATATGCACCCAATATCAATAGAACAATGCCTTCGACAGTGTATTGAAATTCTACAAGTAAATAATAAAAAATTAATTATTTTCGTCATCGTCACAGTTTATTATTGTTTGACAATAATTGAAGCGTTAATAATTATCACAAGAAAAAAAATCATTTTTATTCCATAAATCTGGCAAAAGAAAAATCCGTAGTCTGGTTGATTTCTTGAATATTAAACAGGTCGTTAAAAATCAGTTTTGTTTTTGTTTTTAATGAACTTTGAAAGTAAAAATGCAAATTTGATTAAAAAAAGAAGAAAGAAAACCAGTTGGAAACGTAGCAGAGCGGTGCAACGTTAACCCCCGTACGAAACTGCATACATTGTGTGAAAACGTTTGCTGTATAATTTCGATATGCATAACCTTAGCGTTTCACATGGAAATCTAATCGAAATATTTCCGACGTAGAAATGGCGTGCACGTGAAACCATATCACTTTGTCCGTCGTTTTTGTTAGTTAGTGTTACAAACGTCACGGCAAATCTAATAGCTCTCCGCATTTCGTACGGGGCGAAAAACAAATTAAACTCTTGTGGTTTCCCGTTCGAATTTTTTTTTATTGCAAATATTTTTATTTAATCAGATCAATAAAAACACAGAAAATTAGTTCGCCAGACAATTTCATTTGTTCGACTTATTTTCATTTTATATGGTTGATATTCAGGTCTTTTTCGCATAGGACAAATAACGTCTAACTAATCTCGTCAAAGGATTTACGTGGTTAGCCAATAATTTCTGATAAAATTCAAAAAATAATTGCGGATTGTAGATGTGAGAATCCCACTTTCTAAGATCTACAAGATAATGCTAATCACTGCACCGATAGAAATGTAAACCTAGGTTTTAATAAACAGTAGCGTCCGAATCTTTTTTGGGATTAAAATTTAATTCCGTCACGGACGTAATTTGCATAAGCGACTTAACTTAACTTAACAAAAGAATTTCTGATCTGAAAAGTTAATTACGGCAGGTCAGGAATTACTTTCACTTAACCGTAAATCATTGGGTCCTAGAGGGATCACATATTAATCTTTCGCTAACTTAGTCCAAATCTTTTTCGGACCTGTGATTGTTATTAGCAAAGGAAAGTGTTTATGTCGAGCCGTTGTTACGGAGAAAAATAACCTTCGAGGGATTATAAGTGACATGTTAATTTAAAGCGAACATTGCTTGGCCAGGTTAGAAGTCTTGCCAATATCTCCACTTCTTTAAAAATGTTTTAACCTGCAATATGTTTACAGTCGGTCGCTTTAAAATTAATGACTCTTTTGGATCAGCTGTTTTTCAGCTGATTGTGTGATACAAACAAAAGTGTTTATATTGTGTGAAAAATAGTTTCGAGAATGAGCATGGTAGTGGTAAAACAATTTAAAGAAATAAAACTACTTTTTTATGTGTCGGGGCCGAAAATGAGGGAGTTTTGAGATTTTTCTCTGACATGAAAATTTTTTTGAGTATCTGTTTTGGACGACTGATTTTAGGCACTTCTTTCGGGCTACAACTCGCGAAATTGCCTAAAAACAATCGTCCAAAACAGATACACAGAATACTATTGTTTGTATGAGTGGATCAGATGAAAAACAGTTTAAACGAAATGCGTCACTTATTTTAAAGACGCCGAATGTAGATTCTTTAAATTGAGCTTTTTTACAGATCTGCTTTCGAAAATACTAAAAAGAAAAGAAAAAGTCGCAGATTCTACTTCTCCGATCACCACCACATTTACTTGTTTAATCATAAAATTTCAAATATTTCAGGGAGTGCAAGCACCTATTAGCAATATTTTCAGAGGCAAACCTTAGCAAGAATATGAACTGAACGGGTTGTCGAACGATAAACTTCATTTCGACTGAAAGCCATTTCGATTTGTTTTTTCTGTTTCGCTTTTATTATCACTTAATTCCAACATTCAAGACAAAAAAATTTTGAACGTTACATTATGGGTACTTGTATTACTGGTAACCAAACAAGCGACTAAGTATATGAAGGGCACTGCATCCGCCATATAATTCAAAAAAGAAATCTTAAATAAAAATAAATGTAACATTAAATAGCTTAACTGCTCCAATATTTCCAGATACATTAAGATAACACACATCATAAGACAAAGCAATTTCACATATTATTTTTCATTGAATTATAAATCAAAATAATAGTCAGTTTTAGGTGCTTCTGGAAGCATTCAAATTTTGATTATAAGCCAAAATAAAAATGAACACAAAACTACAAATAATTTTTATGAGTAAATGCGTCTTAAAACATACCACTTTAAAACAACAATACAAAATAGTTACAATCAATGGAACGACCCTTGTAGAAGATATTATCCCCCGGAAAATTATTTACAGTGCCAAGTTGTAAATATCGTCACGATCCTTTTCATCCACGGCATAGCTTGCTCTCATTCAATCACGGGGTAATATCGCTCGGTTTAATTTTACGAAAAAAAACATAGAAAAGACTCGAACCCTCAATTCATACGTGGACGATCCATATTATAATATGCAAAATCGGACGGAGATGCATACAATTGTAACATAAAATCTAAATGATAATTTCGAATGCAAGACAGTCTGGGTGTATGTACACATTATAATGCATTTCATATGCAAAAGGAAGAATGAACAAAAAAAAACCGTATACGCTGTAAGAGTATGAACAACATGTAATTGCCAAACTACCCGAAATTCAACATATATTTTCTTCAACAATAAGTAATGTGGGATGGATCGGCAAACATCCGGTTTCCATTTACGAAACATGGAAAAATTATTATTAGCTTTTTGTAGGAAGAAACATATTTGAATGATACGATATGATGATGAGGCTGCCAAATCCAAATATGATCTCCAATAAACATCCAAACCAATTATATATAACTCCTTAGGAGTGTACAATGGACAGAGTATTTGCAACATGATAGTGGTTTTGGCAAAGCATCTTAAATACAATATCTGGTTTAATGCGACAGTTGAGAGAAGCGAAATGTATTGGACCATATCCTGAATTTTCATTTTTCAAATTAAATTTTATGAAGACGAAAAAAGAACTGTGTCGATTTAGGAGTACTTCAATGAGACAAAATAATCAATGGAATCTATGATGGTTTCAAATTACATTTTTTAACAATTGAGGTATTATAAGAATAGAAGGAACAACACATCGATCGTGAGAAATCATCACAAACACATTCGTGGAAAATATCATCAAACCTACATTGATAATCTCCCAGATTTAACCACTTCTGACTTTAACAAAAAAACTCTGAATTCACTTTTTCACACTAGGTTCGAAATGTATGTCAGACTAAATGATGTAAAAGATTTTGTATCAATCTTTTAAAAATGCGTGCATCAAAAGAAGTAGTAGATCTGCTGACATCTTTTCAGATTCAACGCACTTACGTTCCTTATCTAAGAACTAAGTGATAAGGTCCAGCGAATGATTTGTGTTTCTCGATGTTTCTAGTACCTCAATGGTTTAAGAAATGGAAATTTTGCAGAAAATTTCTCCCTTCTGGTCTCTGCTCTTCGAACGGAATTGATTCGTTTAAAGAAGTTCAGTGACAACAAATGGAATAATGTCAGTACTCATCACAGATCTCGGAGAATCCGAATAATTTTGTCCATGATAAATTGTGTTATTGAACACATGTTTCCAACCGAGTCGAGTAAAGTATTCAATATCGTAAAGATACACATATTATCCTATGTAACATTTCCTACAGTATACATAGCCATACATGACTGCTGTAGACCAACTATATACATTCATACGCCCAGATAGATATACATTATACAAGGTGGAAAATATCAATTTAGGAAGCAACGTATTGAAGTTATGTTATATTACCACCGGATAAATTTTTGTAATTGGGTATTGGCGAATGCTGCAGAGTTTATTGAGGTAAAAAATTGGATTATTGAATCAATATCTGTTGCAAAAATGCAGAAAAGTTTTTGTCTGCCTGTGTTCTAGATAGTTGCAGCAATATGTACCCGCTTTACCGTAAAGTTATTTACCAAAAAATAAAATTGAAGCAATGCGCGTGGGTTCTACTCATTATTTAACTCCGAAGAAAATATTTTTTTTTTATCGATCTGCGACTTAGCCCCGTACGACCTGTAATCCTATTTCGTCCGTAACCATAATACGAACGTAGCCGTAATACGCCCGGACCCCTAATACGTCTACAACCATCTAATGCGTCTGTTACCAAAATGCAAGTCAAGTTGGGCATGCTCAAATTTACTGAAAGTGTTCATTTTTAAAATTGCGCATAGCGCAATTACGAAAGCCCGTACGAAGTACCACTCAAACAAAACCAACAATTTACGACATTATGTTAGAAACCCAAAATTTTTTGCAAACTTTCCATTGGGTATTCAATTACCTCTCAAATGAAACAAAAACTAGCAAAATCGGATGAGATTTACTCGATTTATGTGCAAAAAACACTTAGGGCCGAGTAGCAGCCTTAGTCCAAGGGCCCAAATTTGAAACTTTTTTCGCCACGTTCTTTTCCGTATTGAATTACCTTCCATAAAAAACTAAATCTTGCAAAATCGGATGAGATTTACTCGATTTATGTGCAAAAAACACTTAGGGCCGAGTAACGACCTTTGGGCCCTCCCAACAAGCCCACGTTGCATCTTACCCAAAAACAATGTTCAGCAACTTTGTTTTACTCGTCAATACCTTTCATTTGATATATCACAAGCAGCTATTGCGTGCGTATTTCGGTAGATATCGTCGAAAGACTGAAAAACACCTATAGGGCCCTAGCTCTGGAAGGGCCGACCCTACCATGTCCATTTTCGAACTTGACCTTACTTTTGTCGATACCAATCGGGGAAAAAAAGAATTTTGAAAAAAGGTTGTGATTTACTCAAGCTAGAGGGGTCACGGACAGACGGACAGACGGACAGTTTTTTTATTGCGGATTCGTTATCTATGAACAAATGCTTTGCCCTTACCGTCTGCTTCCAATTCAACATGTTACAAACGGCATATTAATCTTATAAGCCCCCAGTACTTCGTATGGGGCTAAAAACAAAACCAATTGTAATATCCTATTATGACGTACTATATCATTGCACACTATACACATTGCACACTGTTTCAAGATCATACCGTTAATTGACATAAGATGCAGAAACGGGACATGTCACACCAGCGAATTGTAAGATTTTTTTTTCGATAAATTGTTACTATATCGTAAGCCTATTCGGAACGGAAATAAATAAATGGAATTTCATTTTTCTTATAATTCCCTAATTTGTCACATCACTTTTCTGTATTTAATCATAGGCTATATTAAGCTAGAAAGATTTGTATATGCTAAACTATATGCTAAACTTAATGATAATGGCTTCAAACTTCATATGCCCAAAAATGTTCAAACATTCGCATCGCTTTGCGGTTGACAAAGCAAGTAAATATTAAGCAGGTGTGTATGGGGTATGCCAAATTTAACACAATATCTGATTGCATTCTGACTGCATTTTTAAATATGAATTTTCACCATCTAACATCAAAACAATTGAATATGTTATACTAACCTCTAATTCCCTCACCCACCGAAAAAAGCATCGATGTTAATTGATGTTTTACTTAACCGCACATTCTACAATAATACGAGAGACTCGAAAAGCGAAAACTATACATTCATTCAAATTGACACAATAAAATTAAAAACGACATTTAAATTGACTAATAAATTGGGGAACTTTTCTCATTAAACTATTACTGTACAATATATGTCGAGTTCCAAAGTATTTACGTTAATGGAGTAAAGCATGTTGTTAAACATCTTCCTATTGATGTACATATAAACAAACAAGTCGTATCGCTCACATATATACACGTACATACGTATTTCTATTCTTCGGAAATTTACAAACTTCTACCCATGTTATAACCCCCGAGTTTTCACATTCACACCTCAAACTTCCACATGCTTCCAATAAGTAGGTGTATATATATGTTGCGTCTTATAAAGTTTGTTAAAGGTAGAGATAAGAATTAATTAATGTAAGAACTTCGCAAAGCCATTCACAATGGGATATTTGTTCTTATTAACTTCCCTTATCCCCCAGGATAACACTAACAGGTTGAGAGTCGAATATATATCTAGTTTACTAAAATTTAGAGTGTTTCTTTCGTCGTCCACTTGATAACCATTTTTGGACTGAATGTTTACAGTAAATTGATTATTTTTGCAGTGCAACATCGATAAAACAAATGAAATTGAAAGTTGATACAACCCTCCCCAAGCTGTACTTTGTACACGAATACTATTACAGTACGTTGGATACGTTTCGGTGACCTGAGTACGAAACACGCATCCGTTGGTCCCAATGAAGTCTGTAATTCCGTTGCAGCCGCTTCACCAAAAAATTTAAAAAGTAATGTGAAAGAGGTAGTTATTTGTGCAACAGGTACAGAGAGTTAAAATAATCACCCTGAATGTCTTCACTACCTATCCCACACACTATGCCCCCGCATTTCGTGGAATTGTTGTCTAGTGAATCTATGTGTTACACAAGGTTCCCACTGCAAAATTAATGTGGGAAGACAGCTTTGTGTTTGTGTTTTCTTGAGCTTAGCAATGTCCGTTTTACAAACATTTCATAGCAACCTACCGTTATTTTATGAATGTGGTACCGATTCAATGAAAATATTGGTAAACAGAATTATTTTTAACGCTCAACCAGAAACTATTAACGTCCGTTAATTACCAACGGTTTTGTTTTTATTCATTGAATCATTTGCCTTCTTGCTGGCTAATCTAAGTCTCTCTTTCTTTTTGCATATTGAGCAATGAAAATAGAGAAAGAAAAACCAAATTTCTTGCCCATATAATCTGTATGCCGTGAATCCATATCTGAATCTTTGTTGATAATTTTAAAGTAATTAGACGGTCAATTCTAAAATTGCGAGTTATTCCCATGGAAAAGACAACCCTTCAAATTAATATATATTTTCACGCAACCTCTTCGGCAAACATACCTTCCGTTTTCTCGTAGAAATTTCTAAGAACCTTTTTTTCTCGGGGGGGAATGGGAGTAGTAGACGGTAAAATGGAAACAATAAGAAAACGAGAAAATCTGTGTTTATATTATAAACAATTTTATTTACTCTCGAACGCTTTTCAGAAGGAAAATATCCCAAACGCCGGTCGATTTTCCTAACACAGAACCGAATATATAATATAAGACAATTCCCGACTCACTCCTCGAAAAACATAAAAGTTCTCTATTTCAACCATTCAACGTAATTATTTTATACGACTTACGTAAACAAACGGTGATAATTAAGAAATGATTTTTCTTTGCTTGTTTGTACAACTCTTTCCATTGTTGTCTTTATATTTTTGGCGTCTATAAAATGTATCGGAGTGAAAATACGTGAGCAATCTAGATCTACTTAAGAGAACTAATTAAGTTATGTTATTTTTATATTATTTCTCTTATATTTTTCTATTTTTTTTATGTATTATATGTATACGTACCATATTAGACAGACAATCAATGGAATTCTTATAGTGAATTTATGTGTTTCATATTGAAAGAAAATAAGGTATATTATGGTTGAGATTAGAATTCCCCATTCTTTTGTTAGTTCTTTAGATACGTTTAAATACGTATAATTCCATCATACCTTCATTTTGCCGAACGCAAGTAATAAGGTTTAGTGGTAATGAATAAAGGATGCGTATGTGTTGGTGTGTGAGTGGGTGTATGGATAGGATACACATATGCATGCATGTCGAAATCATAGCACAAATGGATGTATAAATCTAAACATATGCAAGAATGAGATATACGTACGCACATAGATATATAGATATAGATGGTTGCCATACACATCCATATAAGTATACGTTCTCGTGGTATAAAGATATACACATCTTTTATAAGAGGGAGAAACATTGTTTAGCGGAATAAGGAAACGTGTCTTTGAATTTATATACGAAAATTAAATGCTTGTGGTTGTCTCAGTTGAAGTGGTTTTGTAAATCTATCCTTGGTGCGGATAAAGTTTAGTCGATATGTTTGTTTAACACATCCTTTCAATACACATAATATTGAGTACGAGTATTATATGTGAATATGCAATAACTAAGCGTCGACCAAGATAACGAAATTTATTTAATCTTCGTCCTATTATAATATCAGGAAAATAAAAACCGGGAAAAATGATATTTTCTTTTCGCAAACCGTTCAACCTGTGCAATGTATTTTTAAGTCCAAATGTTTTTAGGACGTCAACGATAAAGAGATTAACATCCGCCTAAACGTTTTTTAAAAACTCGTAATGCCATTTTTTTTGTTTGTTTTGTTTTTTTGAACATGCAAATGAAATTGTAGTCCATCTTCAGCTGTTCGATATTTTATACAAAAACTTGGATCAATGGCTACGTGCTAGCCTTCCACCACTTTCTGATCTGGGTTCGATCTTAACACAGTTTTCTTATACTCAAAACGATTTAAAGAATCATATTTTGCCAACATCACATCAGCCTAGCCAACCACAAGTGCCTGGCTAGTCATGCCCTCTTGCATGCACAAGTCTAGCGAATCATAAGCAAAATCAAAGTAAACTTTCGCTTCATCACAGAATGAGTATTTGGTTCTACTAAAGAAACACCGAAGTCTTTCTATATTGTTAGTTCGGTTTTCCAAATGGTCTTTAAAGACTTACTTAATTTAAGAAAGACGCTCTGCACCAAACCTTCAACCAACGACTAAACCACCATTGCCATAAAGTATATAAATTGCTTATTTAATTTACGGAAATTGCCTCTTTCCAGGCATGAGCGCCGACGGAGAAACCTCGGCGGCGGCTAGCCGAAAAAAATTTCTCGGCGGCGGCGAAAAAGTCGGCTTGAGCCGGCTTAAAACGGCTCGGCTGGAGGTTCCTTTTAACTTTTTTTTCAAAATAAAAACGTTTAGATAAATTCATGGAAAATGAACTAGTAAACATGAAAATGAAATTGTACGGAAAGCGAAAATGTAGGTAGATTAGGTTGTTCAAAGTGCAAGTGGAACTGGTCTTGTTACAAGCAAGTCTCTAAGTCTAAGGTTCACTAACACGTCAAGTTTTATTGCCTCAAAACTTGAACTAAATGGAAAATCATGCTCCGGTACACTCATTTAACTCATTAAGAAAATGGTTTTCGAGAAGAAATCGAAAGCTCACGAAAATCAAGTAAAAATTGAAAAGAAAAAAAAATCGAGAAAATTCGCAAAGATCGATAAAGTTTTCTCAAATTTGTGAATTAACTGATTGTGCGCCTTCGGCTCGTTCAAACAACAAACTTAGAAGCGAGGACGTAATATACCATTCTGGAAAATTCATGAAAATTCAAGAAAATTTTCAAAATTTTCCTAATTTTGAAAAAAAAATCAAAAAGTACTTGAGCTGCTTAGGATCAACAGGAATCTCGGTTTTCAAAAGTATTTCACCCATTCACCTTTCGAAATCTTTATTTCATTTTCCAGCCGTTTCAAGCCGGCTTGAGCCGTGTTTTTGGCACCGGCTCGGTTGCGGCGCGGCTTGCTCAAAAATGGCCGGCGGCGGCTTGATCGGCGGCTTATTTTCGGCGGCGCTCATGCCTGACTGTTTCGATCTAAGAAATGCAATTTTCTAATTCTCCACAAGATTTAAAGAATTATGTTCTTGCCAACATATCATCAGACCATAGCGAAACTGGTATGGAAACAACTAACCACAAGCGGCTAGCCATGCCCCAGCCCCTCAATTGTCTTCTGACTTAGAACTTTCGCTCATAATTTGCTCCGTAATGTCACCGAAACTAAATATCCATAAACTTTGTATACTCCGCTCCAACTAATGTCCAAGCAGATAAACGTAGAATTACCCTTCCCACTTAAACATTTCTGCCAGTAGACTTATATCTAGAATATCTTCTACTGCATCCTCACGCCCTCGTTAACAGGAGTTTATCTAACTAGTTAAATTTTCTGAAATCAATAGAAGCTGATAGTACAACCGCACTTTCAAATCAAAGAGCTGAGTTACGTTGAAACTGTTCAATCAATAAAATCATTGAATAATAATTCCATCAAAATAAAAATGCCGTAAACAAGCGTGATTGACAAAGGCTTGCATTTAAAAGGATTTTTTTTTATTTTAAATTTATTTATATGCAGAGTAGATGATACACGCTAGCACAGTGTGCGACAACGAACGGTAATATCTACTTTAGATTTCATTTCTGCTGGATTATAAGAAAAGAAAAATAAAGTTTTGAGAAAGATACATAACCGCCACTAGCTTCATTTAACATCCTTTTATACACACCTATCTCGAAAAACCCAAGTTTACTCTACTGCGGATAATGTTAATTGAATTGAAATTTCTACATTCACCGTCGACCCCTCAAAAGAAATATACGAACGAACTATAACACCAGACGCCTTACTTTCTCAAATGCTCTACATGGAAACCTCACAATGTGTATTACGTAACTTTCTTGTACTTTATAATACCTTTTTAAACCAACAATTGAAAACTTTTAACAGCCAAAGAGGACGCGAAGAGTAGGAGAATAAAAAAAATGAAATCAAATTAAGTTGGGAAATGGAAAAAAATCAGCACAGAAAATTGTTTTTTATATGTCTAGAAAAATAGTTGAACCAGACTACATTTAAGTGAGAAAGATGTTATGAATGTAGACCCCGTACTGTATGTATATATATTTATATGTACAAACAGACGACACCTTCAGGTTAAATAAGAACTTAAAAATTTCCAAAGCAGCAGTAGCAGCAAAAAAGGTAAAGCTTTAATTTATTGTATGTTTGAAAATAAAAAGGGATGCTAAGCGGATATGGATATATTGTCTGAAAGTTAGTGTGAGAAAAATATTTGATTGGGACAGTCGTATAACTCCTCTTCCTCTCTCTCTCTATATATATATATATATATATATATATATATATATATATATATATATATATATATATATATATATATATATACATGAATGTAAAATTTATCAAAATTTAACGGCAATAAATTTCTCCATGATTTCAGTAAGGTGAATATATTCTGAATGTCTGGCTCATTGGTCATATATTTCCATCCTGTACGGGGAGAATATAACACACGCGAAAGGTAGAAGCAGCAGTAAATTTTAATATTTTCTAATTGAATAATTTTGCCAATATTTTAGCTGCACACATAATTTTCCACCATTGTTGTTCGTAAAGGGTAAATAAATTTAATTTTTTTTAGGTAAATTTCCCGGTTTGCGGGTTGTTAGTTTCGTAGTTAGTGCCGTGCAGAGGGCATTGCACATGAAGAGATAGATATCGCACATGTATCACAGCTAGAAATTTGATTTATAATCCCGTCACCGTCATTTAATGCCTACACGTAATGTTGTCGGACAGAACTTTCGAATTATGTAATTCAAATACGATTTTTATGTTATTTTGATAAATCTATTTTGCAAAACGGGATGCATGCATACGTACATTAACGGTGTGACAAAGTGGGATCAGCGAGTGTAAGGTCATGCAATACAGATACTGACTTCTATCAACTTCACTGCTTTTTCACTGGGTAAATAGGAAGTGATCGTTGTTAGTTGTGGATTGAGGATGTGTTTGCGATTCACAATATGTTGCGTGCACTTAGTGGCCATTTAGAGGGGCGACGTATAGTGTCACAAAGGATATTCAAACAAAAGAATTCTGTCAATTTATAATACTCTAAATGGCCAATTACTGTAAAGGTGCCGCAAGCCCTTGTGTCTTATGAAATATCTGATATCGATAGAAAAATTTTAACAAAGAAAATCTTACCGTACAAATATTGCGTCATAAGTGCATCTGGTTCTATCTGGTTCGAGTGTCTTCTGTAAATTTTCTTGAAGGTGGTGAGGTTTCCTTGAAATTTTAAGGAATTTAATTTCCAAAAATTTCACAAATTTCACAAAAATTCTTAAAATTTCCAAATTTTGTTTTCTGTTAGATGTCATTCCGCAGTAATCAGTTAAGCTCAAAGACATGAAAAACAACTAAAAAGGCAGTAAGAACAACATTTACGATGCAATCTGTTGTGTTTTTAGATGAAATGACGAGGAGTGATGGAAAAATTTGAGAATTTTTGGAAATTTAATTTCCTTAAAATAGGCCCTGACAGCTTGTGATACAAATATTTTTTTGGAAACTTTTCATTAGGTCATTGTGATAAGTAAAGGAAGGGGAGGCATACAGTAATCGCAGATTAGATAGCTAGCAATTCATGTGTTTGGTTGTTTTTTTAAGTTCCAACAGTTCCACATTACGCTAGTTGTCTCATTCTACGTGTGCGCGTATAAGCGGTAAATCCGAGTACATCCCGAATAATACTAGCATATGAAATGTGAGGAACGTGTGGAACTAAGAAAAACAGAGAGTCGCATGAATATTTCTAACTATTCTGAGCTGGCTGTACGAATTTTCAAATTATCGCGGGCAACTGGAGATGTGGACATTTGAATTTTTAGGAAGTATTGATGTCCAGATGCATAAAACACATCTGGAAATAAGATAAGACATTCGACCACTGTTTCGATCTTAGAGAAAATTGCCTCATATACTTATTTTCACATGAATAAGTCTAGCGAATTATAATAAAAATGTAATTTCAATTCATCCGCAAAGCGAAACATCTGAACAATTCTACTAATTACAGCTACACATAATTTTAAGAAATTCGCTCTCTCTCTCTCTTGCTCAAATTCGATTTAGTAGGTGGCGTAGCGTAGCAATTCTCTACTGTTTTGGACTGGGCTCATTAGTCTTGGGCATGGGCTGGGCATTTTATTTGATATGCTCACTCACCTCTAAGTCACTACTGGCGTCTTTGGAGGTGGATTTTTTGTGCATGTTCGTAAAAGTTATAAATGATATTCGGATTAATTATTCTTTCAAAGGGGCTTTGAAACGAAGCTTAGCAAATTTACTCTACTAAAAGCCGACAGACTAAACGACGACGAGCCTAACCCCGTCCAACCTTCATAATGTCTAAATTTTTGCTTGAGTGATTTTCATCGTACGTTGACTAACGTTTTTCATTAGTGTCACATGCGTCCTAAGCAATTTGTACCTGTCAATTATTAAATGATCAAATCTGTATGCTTCTCCTAATTATCACAATTTATCCAATTACACGGAAAAAATACCTATACTCTCCATTCATCGTATCCTATTATGTAAATCCCCTGGTCACATACAGTTATATATAAAATGTATGCAGCAGGAAAAAAAGTTTCATTTCTGTCTGCCATACAAGCAGATGAGCTTACCCGGCTGTGTACAACTGACACACAGCATACCTACCGTATTATAACTAAATACAATCTACCTACAAACGAGAGTATTTCGTGTAATTAAATTTTCTTTTCATTTGAATATTATGTCATAGAGTGGCATAAAGTTTTATTACATTTTGATTTTTAAACGGGGGTATGATGTTGCGGACGTTTTTTTTTCGACAATGAATTTAATTTCCACTTTTTTTGTTGATATTCTCGTTGCAATTCGGTTTTAATTCTGAGCAACAGCGTCTACGGGACAGTTCACATGAAAGAATATTGCTCTCTCAATTCACGAGCAAATTTAGTAACAACAGTGACCCCGCTATTGACGACTCCCCGAGATCTATTTTCTATCCTCAATAGTTACACCCTCTTGAGAGGGCAATGGGTCATCGACTGCTACAAATAATTTAGGAATCTGATTCTTTTGAAGTCATGAATCTAATGAATGCTAATGAATGGTACAAGGAGCCTGGGACAATCTCCGATGTAAAGCTTTTCTTGCTGAGTTAATTTCGACTAGGGGACCTACCGATCGGGCCCGACTGCTTGCGTCATCATCTAAAACATCTTCAAAGTGGCTTCAAGCAGTTCCATCCCATCAATTAGGTCTCTTGCTGGATAACAACTCAGCTAGGATCGCGGTCGCGCTACGTCTTGGCACCAAAGTATGCAAACCGCATCAATGCATCTGCGGCGAAATGGTCGATCCCAAGGGTTACCACGCACTCACTTGTGACAAGACGAAGGGTAAATACGCTCAACATGCCGAAATAAACAAAATATTTTCGATGGCCTTCAGTTCAGCGGGTGTTCCCACCGACCTTGAACCTTATGAACTCTCTCGTCGTGATGACAAAAGACCAGACGGTTTAACGTGCTATCCTTGGAGCCGTGGTAGATCTTTAATATGGGACGTTACCGTGGTCAATACAACCGCTTCTTCTTATTAGAACCTGACATCGACGCAATGTGGATCTGCGGCTGACCAAGCTGAGCGAGCTAAGCACAATAATTACTTCGACCTCAATCAACACTATGAGTTCACGCCACTAGCTTTCGAAACTTTTGGCGCCGTCGGGCCCGAAACACAAATTTTCCTCAAGAAGTTGGGTAACCTTATGAAGAAGAAGACAGGCGAGAATAGATCGCTCGATTTCCTCTTGCAGCGCATTTCAATAGCGATTCAGAGGGGCAACTCCTGCAGCATCCGTGATACTTTCGGTGATATTAACTTAGAAAACAATGTATTTATGTAAAATGTGATTAAAGAATAATAAAAAAAATGCTAGTGAATTAATAGTTACTTCGAGTGTGACGATTTCTGAATCTTTTTTGGAATTAAAATTAAATCCCTCAGTAATTACTTTCATTACGAACTGGTATTCTAATTCTTTGTTTTTTTTTGATATGTCGACGGTGACGGACCCCTTTATTTCTTTTTTTTTTCTTTCTTATACTTTTTTATTTATAACAATATAATCATTGGATATTTATTTCTACTACGAGTCCCTCTTTTGTCCCTCTCTTATTTATTTGAAATAGGACAAATGTAGAAAATGTTGCATGTTACCTGACAAGAGTTCAACTACAGCCGAGAATATTCCCAGTTTTAATTGCCATTGGCATTGCGATTTTAATCCCGTCGGAATTTATTTCAAAACAATGTCACAGAGACGAAAATCCCCGTGGGATTAAAATACGTTTTTTTTTTAAATCCCTATAGGTCCCTAACCAATCGACGGTAATCTAACACGGACCTAAATTTTTAATCCACAATTTTTATCTATCCATCGCTAAAAGGTTCAAACATTGTTCACGGTTGTAATCAACGTAACACGATGAAAATCCCATAGTGTTGCCAAAATATACAATTTATTGTGATTCACTTACGTGTCTGTCATTGATGTCCTAACTTAAAATCGTCAAAGAAAATTTGAATATAACCAAAAATATGTTACCATCAATATAATGAAAACGGAAAAGAGGGGAAAAAATATGATAGAAAAGAAAACACACTCACTCGTATATGAAATTTTCGTTTCCAGTTCACCTATCTAAAAGGATATTGAATGACCACAATAAAATATTGTATGCGCACAAAAATACTCAGTCAAAATGGACATAAGAATAAGAAAATATTATTAAATCGATATCCAGAAAAGAGGTAGCGCTCCCTGTGAATTTGAAGTTATGTGTGCGAATAAACTATATATATTTGTACGTACGTACAATCAAAAACCACAAGGATAAAATGATGAGGGTAAGTAAGAAATATACAAAATCAAAATATATCTCGACACAGAAATTTTTTTCTCTCCCGTTCACCAATATATATATTATGTACAGTGTCGGACATTTTATATGTGGAAAAGGTTATCTAAAGGATTTCAATGCAATATTTATTTGCGATATAGTCTTGAAATGATATGTACATTTAACCATAGTATGAAATATCAAAATAAAGAAGAAAAAAATCTTTATGCTGGTGGCAGGTTCCGATTTCTTGATTGCTATTTTGTTTGTAGTTGCAAAAGTAGACTAAATATACAGGTCACCTTCGATCACACACCGATGTCGAAGTTATTCTTTTACAATTCATGACACGGACTGTGGTGAATCTCCACTCACATAATTATTAGTTAGTTAATTAAAATCGTTTTCTCCGCAAACAATGTGATATATGAACTTAGATTTAACATTTCTAACGACATACATTCGCGAAATAGCGAAGCGTATTTCTATTGATAAAGTAAAAGAATGGTAGATGATAAAAAAATTACTGCCGGTATTACGTTCCAGACGCTATTACAGCAATAGAACACCTAGAAAGAAAAGAAAAATCTTCAATTTGGGAACAACTTTTTTTGTGGGCTGGGTTCATATATATGTGAAACAACGGCCCATACTCAGTTCTGCGGAACATCCCATGTTGTAGATAATGGGAACACTCTGACCATTTGCCATTCTTTTAGTCATAACTCTCGTGGATGTACTTGCACAACCAGTGCATATACTCCACCTGTAGGTCTTTTTTGCAAGGCCAATCTTAGCACACAATACAATAATTTAAAATAATTATTTCTTGAGTTGTTGCCGAAAAAATGTTTTCGTGACCCTCTGATATTATATCAGACTTCAACTTTGTACGTTTTTTTGTAAGGTAAGCGAAGGCCGCATACAGCATAGCAATAATATAATTTTTTGTAGTTTTTTATGAGCTACTTCAATAATTTTGTATTTTAAAGTCGGAATAGCTCAGTTTATTCTTTTAATTTGCCAAATATTTCGACTTCAAATCGAAGTCATCATCAGTGGCTGTAACAAAATTCATCAAAAAATATCAGCGCACTGGACACAATACATCTTTTGTTTAAATGTAAAATTACCTCAAAGTCAAAAATCAAATTCTAAAGTAAAATACATCATCGTCACAGCAGGGCCGTATCTAGATGGGGCGCAGGGGGGCGGCGCCCCTCCTAGCGAAGTCATTTTTTCATTTTTTTTATTTTTCCCATACAAAATAATTTTTTGGACCTTGCGCCCCCCCTAGCGCACTCAGATTTTGAAGTCTGGCTACGGCCCTGCGTCACAGTATCTCCAATTCTAAAATAAATTGACAAATTCCTTTACATTAGAACTAAATAAAAATCAAATTCGGTAAATGGACAATCTTACATAGTGACGGGATGGCTCAGTGGTTACGTACTAGCCTTCCACCAAAATGATCCGGGTTCGATTCCCGTGACAGACAAATTCCGCATGGAATTTTTCTAGCGATTATATCGCATTGGTAACGTCCTTAGTTCACTCAAGCTTCATAATTTGGGTAGTTTGGTGTGTTTGGTGGCTGCAACGATGTACACACTGAATGAATCGTATGACGTAACCCAAATACGATGAATTTGTGTACATATGTCTAGCCTACATTAAGGCGAGATATCAATTTCGCCCCTAACTTTCCTCAGAGAGTAATTACATACTTCGAGGCGTGGTTCGGAAGTCACGTAAAGCCGGTGGTCCAGACTGAACTTGTTATTGGCTGTAAAAGGCTGTTAGAACGGTCTCAAAACCAACAAATAAATAAATAAACATCGGTAGTCAAAACGAAATCTCTTCTCTTATCAAAAAAAAAGACCGAAAACAGTCAAACGACTATAGTTAAACGACTAAATGACAATCTAAAATCATATAAAGTCCAAGCAACTAGAAAACATCAACACAGCAACAGAAAATTACAAAATCGTCATTCAACAAAACGCATCACACACCGATAATGTTGTTATACGTTGCAGACAACATTATAGAGTCCGTTTGTTTGTTAAGACAATTTTTCGTTCTCTTTATGGCAATCATCTCCAGCACCTCTCTTTTCTTCTTGTTACTCTCTCGATGAACAATTTTTGCACGATTCCAAAGTGGAGTATGATTACATTCAATAGCATGTTCACATAACGCACTATGTCCTTTGTTCTTAATGCTGATATTATATTTGTGTTGATAAATACGTTCTTTCAAATATTGTTTAGTGGTCCCGGTATAGTTGAAACCACAAGTACATGGAATACGGTAAATCAATTCGGATTGCAGCAGTTTCGGGGTGCTGTCGATAAGCTTGCTAAACAAGGACATCTTCAGATTGTTGTTACTTTTGCCAACTAACAATAAGTCATCTTTGCAGACCGATTTTAGCTTTTCGAAAAGGCCTTTAACATAAGGTATAGCAACAATTGGTAATTTCTCTTTCGATCCAATTTGTCAATAGTATGAGCAGCAAACTTATCTCGTACAGACTTGACTAACTCTTCTATTAGTTTAACCGGATACAAATTTTCTCTTAACGTCGTTTTTAGCAAATCGAAATTCTTGTCGTGATATTCAGGCTCGGATAATTCCAAAATTTTCTTAGCAAGTAATGTAACGGAGTTTCGTTTATAACTCATTGGAAGATGCGATTTGAAGTTTAAATATCGACCGGACCAAGTAGCTTTGTGAAACCAATCAGTCTTGACGCTTCTGTCTTCTCGAATGCACATGACTTCCAAAAACGAAATTTTTCCATTATTTTCTTTCTCTACAGTGAATTGTAGATGTTCATTATACTCGTTAAATTTTGAAACAATTTCTTCGACTTTGTCAACGGGAACCGCAGTGAGAATGTCATCGACATAACGCCAGAAATAGGGGAAATTTGAAACCCAGTTTCTTGATAACATCATCTTCCAAGATTTCGAGTACTAAATCTGCAAATACTGGACTGGCAGGCGAACCCATTGGTAAACCAAATATTTGTCGATAGAATTGATCATTGAATTGAAAACAGCATCCTTCGAGAACAACTTTAATGCCCGCTAAGAATTCATCTTTGGGTCCAGTGCGCTGATATTTTTTGATGAATTTTGTTACAGCCACTGATGATGACTTCGATTTGAAGTCGAAATATTTGGCAAATTAAAAGAATAAACTGAGCTATTCCGACAATAATATAATGTGAAAAAGTCCTTTTGCAAACAAACGTACAATTGCTAAAAGTTTCCCATATGCAGAATGAGCACCAGCTGAATATCACCAGCTGGTGTACAAACAAAAACACTTTGTATTGTATACAATTCAAAGACAACCTACACACAGTGCATTTCTATGTTAACGTCATCTGCGTGCACATAACACGTATGAATGAACTAAACACATTGTTAAGAATGTGTTTTGATTGTTTATCATACAATAAGTGTGTGTTAGCAGATCCAGTTGGTGATATTCAGCTGGTGCTCATTCTGCATATGAAAAATATTTACAGGCTGTAAAATCCTTTGCTAAGAACATCCTCAAACTCGTTGAAAGTTAAAACAAAAAGTCCTTTAAATTTTAAGAAAAACCATGAAAATAACAGACAGAAATTCCTGGAAAACAAAAAAAAATGTCCTTGAAATTAGACGGAGTACAGCTGTAAATGAAGATTGAATTGGGTGTTATAACGAAACAACGGCAATCTCTCGTTCTCCACATGTATACAAATTCTTAGAACTGATGTTGAGGTAGGGAGGTAGGAAAAAATTACAATTCTATTTCCACAATCCTCACCTCAAGTGAACAGAACCACAGAAGATGTTGTGAAATGTGGTCAAGTTTACATTAGTAACTATTTAACCTATAACAGCTCAAGCACACTCCCTTCCTACCGAATTGCCGTAATGTTTTCACAACACATTACACAACAGACAATACGACACACATAGTTCACAGGTATCAGAGTTGGGGTAATAGATCTCCTGACTTGAATCATAAAAACCGAAACATACATTTTCGATCATTTCTCATTTTGTTTCTCATGGCTGTTCCCATAACATATCACCAAAACAACACACAAATGAAACTTAGTCAAAAGGTATAACAGTAACAGTATGCATGCATATAAGCGCTAAAAAACAGTCGTAAAGGTTCCATCTTCCATTTCGAATAATCGTAAAAAAATAACACTAACATAACTGGTAAGATATTTTTACGACATTTCGGCCATTAAAAATGGAGAAACGACACATCGGGGTAAATGCACATGTGTTTTAATGGATTTCTTTTGTTTCAAGATTCAAGATGTTTGTCGAATAATAGCGAATAATATCTTTCGGATGATGGTTATTTGTATGAAACAAGCAATACTCTGATTTAATACGAAGAAAAGGTTTGATATTTGCTGGATTGGATACACTTCCATCTCGTATGTCATTTGTTGGTTACACACTAGCCAATTGTTACGTATTAAATCAAAAACAAATCGACTCAAAAATAGTAATTCACTTGTATTCAAATAGTTTTTCGTTGATTCGTATCGACATACACCCAGAAGTAAAAAAAGGATGAACGCTCTATCCGATAAAGGCAACCGAGAACAAAAAAAAACTAAACCGGGAATCTGCAGCTCATGTAATTGGATTCAGACGATAAACGGCGCTTGTAAACATACAAACGTAAACATTTTCCAAAAAAAAGAGTACGTGGAATGGGGGTCAATGGGATTTTTAAAACGACAATCGACTGTGAAGAACAAACATAATATATCGAGAAAAACGGGCAAAAACTATTTATGGGGGTTGTTTTATGACCAATGAATAGCAAAAGAATGCGAAATCCTTTACACGTCGTTTGTTTTCCAAAATAGAAAAGTGTTAACGAAATTGAGGGTAAAAAAGTGGAAATTTGTCGACGTGTGATTTGAATGTTTTATTTTATTGGCTTTGTTGGGATGAACGATTTAAGACATCTCTTGTCTAAAAACATATAAGAGAACGGCGACGAAAAAAGTTCAATTTTTATTATTTCTTTCTTTCTTCTTCTTCTTCCACTTCTCTTTTTGCTCTTTCCCTGTAATAATTTGATTTTTATTCGCGATAATATTTTTTTTTAAACTGATAATACACGAACAAACTAACCTTTCGCAAACGGATGATCATCTGCTATTGACAACGACGTCAACCAATAATAATAATACACAACGTATGGTTCTACAATATAGTAAAACGCACAGTTAAACTAACGAAGTAATAGATTTTGAAATGCAAATATTGGAAAATCTCAGCAATCTTAGCCAATCAATTTTCCAAAAATTACGCGATACGTAAAACACAAGAAGTAACAGATTGAATCTTTAGAGGGCTATAAGAGCGCCACGGGAAAAATACTCTGAAATTAGTCTCATATAATTTTGGACCAAAATACAATGAAAATTTTCTTATATTATTTTGAATCAAAGCGCACTAAAAAAATGTCTTATATTAATCTTTAACCGAAATCACGGCAGAGCAAAAGTAAACCAAATAGAAAGGCCAGCGCCGGTTTTTTTTACGTTACGATTTAGCAACGGACTAAATGCAACAGTAGAACTCACCCACAGCGCGAGGCTATTAGACTAAAAACTTCGAAAAGATTCTTGAAAATATTTGAAAAGAGCAAACTAAAAAGCTGAAATGCCTATAAATTTAAGAAGCTGAAATGCCTATAAACGTAAGCAACTTAAGCTGCAATGCCTACGAATAAACTCTTAAGAAATCACAATCAAAACGTTTAGCTCTAAGAACCTAATTGAAATAGAAAATTCCAAATTTGCGACATTTTTCTCCAATACCGTCCAATTCTACTCCCAAATCTCTAAGACTTTGCCGAAAAAAACAACCCTTCATCTGTCAAAGTTCCCGAAATAAGTCTAAAAACTGAAAGTGACCAAATTTTTCCAGCTGCCCAACCATACCACACAATTTCCAACAAGAAACATATTCCAAAAACAACTCACATGACCATCCATTTCATGCACCAAACTATACAACACACACACACATACACACACACACACAAATTGGCTTTTATATGGAGACTTTGGGGAGCTTCAGCTACCAAGATATGGGTTTTTTCCAACTTTTGAAAATTCCATTTTTATTTTTGGGCCATTATTAGCCTATAACCAAAATTTCAGGAAAATCTATAGAAACGTTCAGGAGTTGCTGGATCCACTTTTCCATGGGAACTAAGTAACTAACTAACGTAGGCGATATGCTTTATCTGAAAATTCGAGATTTTGCTTATTTTCATACAAACATCAATATTTCGAAGTTCAATATCTCGGCCAATTTTGAAGCTGCAGTAACGTGTGATAGCTCGTTGAACTCGTATTGATGCCTAGATATCTAAGTTTGGGGGTCGTTGGAGTTAAGGTGGAGAACTCAAAAAGTTGTTTGTTAAAACAATTTTGGTAGTGGACTTGCGTCACGCCCGCTTACTAACGTGCGGGCATGATTTCGGTCCATGTTTGGGATAATCATCACTAGTTGACCGAAACTCATTAGAATCCAAGATGCGTAAGAAAAGTTTAATATTTTCCATATATTTGGGTTTGAAGTGTCGTTCGTCACAGGACAGGTCATGGATCTCTGCATCTATTACTATTTCGAAATATCACTATCACTATCAATAAATTTATTTCTGGCTCCCAAATGTGGGTGTCGAATAGCATCCGCTGTATAGCCTGGCTAATCGACACCAGTGTCAATTAGCATCTGCTGTGATGTGTGGCTAATCGACACCAGATGCAACTGTGTTGTCTGGCTATTTTATTTATTTTTGAGGCGCCAATTTTATCTGGCGCCACGGGCATTTGCCCAAATTGTCCATATTGAAAAGGAGGCACTGGCGATACGTTTGCTGTTATTAAAACTTTAAAAATTAAGAAGTTTTTTTTTTTTAAATGAGTACTATTATACAACAATGTTATGAATAAGTCATTGCAAAGTATTCCACTGTTAATAGTGATTCACCGAATCGTTTTACAGTGAGTCAATTTATAGGTTTTGACTTTTTTTTTTTTCGAAAACAAATATTTATTATTGCTTGCATTGAATAAATCCTAAATTTGTATCAGTAAATGAAACAAATTCCACCCATGGAGTGACTTCTATTCTGAACAAAAATTACCCTACTCTTTTTGTCCAGAACCATGGAAACTGGCCTGATTCTTGAGAAACAGGAGAAAAACTTAACTAATCGAAAATACATATATCATGACAAGCCACCACAAAATTACTGTTTCGATTTCCGATTCGAAAGAAGGTAATAAACTTCATCCAATGCTTCGGTTGATGGCAATGTACCAAGCACGGAAGCTGCATTACCACGTTGAATGTCTATAGAAATTCTCTGTTTTAGGAAAAGAGTAGATCTCTTGTCATTAGTGACATCAGCAATTCTCTTGCCCAAATCGGAAATAAATTGTTTTGCATGAGGGCCCCACGGACCTAAAGTTTCAAAACCTACCGGAACAAAATAATATTGATCAAGTAAAGAATGATATAATTCGATCTTCTTATTTTCTGCTGTTTTAGCCACCCAACCAGCATTTCTGGATGATGTATTAACATAAGACTTTGCAACTGTGTCTCGACATGTAGCGTCCCACAGTAAACATTTTCCTTTCGACCATGGTATTAACGTCAGGCCATCCGGGCGTTTGCCATCTTCACGAACAACTCCAGGTGGTTCCAAAATTGCTGGGAGTCCTGCGGATACAACTCCTTTACGAATTGTTTCATTCAAAGTATAATGTCTTGGCCGTGTGCCGGATGCTTTTTTACAACTCAGTCCGTGATAACCATAGATGTCAACGTCCTTCAAACAAATACATTTATGGGGATGACATATTTTTGCTCCAAGTCGTAGAGCAACCGAAATTCGTAATGTGTCGTTATCGAGTCGTAAACCAAGAGATGACGAAGGCAACGCGCTCAACCATAGTCCAGATTCTTCCTGAGATGATGCTAGTAAACGGGCTTTCTGACAGGCATCATTTCCAAAAGAAAAAGTCAGGTCAGCGAATTTCCTTTCCATAACCGGAATAGACCAAGATTTCTGAATAGCGGAGTTTTCGAATGGTATCTCGGCGGCTGATTCCAATTTCCAAAACTCGATTGCAGAATCTAAAAGTTCGTTGTTAGATGGCATTATTTGTTGTTGTAAATGGTTAGTCGCTTTCATTGAAGAAATAAATGCTGATGAAGCAATATCAGCCGTTGATATCAAACCGAGACCACCTTTCTTGATTGGCAGTGTACATTGCATCCATGTCTTCTCATCCAAACTGACATTCGTTATAGACTCTGCTGAATCCTTTATCATGTTATCAAAAGAATCCAATTTTTCTTTGAAGAGCCAACAAGGAGCAGATCTCAAAAGGTGCATCATCCTTGGGATAGCAAGACAATTCTTCAAAAGAAACAAGGCTTGGTGTGAGTTTAAACCATCTAGTCGAGAAATAAGAAGAGAGATATTCAGTATCTTCTTTTCAATCGCTGGTGGAATACCGTCTAAAAGTAACGGAGCGCCCAGTAAAGAAAAACTTTCTGTCGACGGTATACTTATCCCAGGGATCACTTCATTTAGCTTTTGCGTCTCAAATTCTGACAGCGGTTTGATGCGCAATACTTCGCACTTAGAGGGATTCAACTTGAGGCCCACATCCTCGCTTAAAGAAATAATCTTCTTTAAATCTTCAACTACGGAATCGACATGTCCACCGACACTCCCGTCATCCAAATACCACTGATTCAATTGAGAATGTAAACTCTCAATAATTGGCTGAATAACGATGCAAAACAAAAGTGGACCCAACGGATCGCCTTGTTGCACTCCTTCTTCTGAAAGAATAATATCACTGCCATAACACAGATAACTTTTTGTGTTATAGCACTGTGACACGAAGTTGTACATCGATGGAAATTTCTCCTTCACGATTGCAATCATCTTCGATCTGTAGATTGAATTAAATGCATTAGAATAATCCAATTTTACCAAAATTGAATCTTCTCCTTCAGGTGATGAGAGAAAATTTCTAATCGAATGTACTATTGCTTCTGCACCTCCAGGAACCGCAAATCCCATTTGTCGGGGAGCAAGATAATTTTCTGCTTCATCTCGAATACGATTGCATGATACCTTCGCTGATAACCTTCTAATGGTATTACCTACAGCAATCGGGCGAATGCCTCCATCTTTCTTTAACAATGCCGTCAGATTTGCACCGAACAAAATTGGTCGAATGGCAACAGTAACCTTGTCAAAAAGAATGATGTCTGCTAAACGGCATAACGCATCAGTTAAATGATCTGCTAAATGACCGTTATTTTGTGATACTAAATCCTTCAAATGTTGCGGACGTAAGCCATCAATTCCTCCAGCTGAACCATTAGCAAATGACCGTAGTGCTTCGACAATCTCCGCTCTACTGACTGGAGTCTGCTCAGAGGCCATTTCCTCACCTTCATCAACATCGTTCATCACATCAACTTCGACCCGCTTTGGATGTTTCTTTATTAAAGCTTCTAGAGTTGCAATATTATACGGCGCAATGACTTCATCTGAAGAAAGAACTCTTACAGAACCTTTTATATCACCGTCTGAAAGTTTGCTCATTGCAGTCTTAATTATCTGATCCCTCGATTGACTGTGTTTATTCGTTGAAGGCTTGGGCCTAGTCGAAAGGTCTGGCTGCAATATATTTCTTCTAATCGTCGTAGCTAGGGAACACTTACGCTTTTCACTTTTCGGCGGCAACTGAAGAGCGTTAAAAGAAAAAGTAAATAATTTCTCCCACGAAGATTCAGAATTATCTCGTGTGCATTCAACAATCGCTTTAGTCAATTCCTCGCATACTAGTTTACGAGCACCTTTTGGCACACGATTCATAATTCTTTTACTAAAACGAAGTGAAATTAATCTCTCAATTAAACTCTCATCTGAAGTTGGGGCCGACGTTTGTTCATCATCTGACGAGGGTAAATTCCTCTTATTACAAGTATGCAGATGAATGTTTCTCTGATTGCTCTTGACTAACCTAAGAACTACTTTCAATTAACTTCAAAAACTCAGTAAGATCATTTGGTGTAAAATTTTTCTGAGTTTCTTCTGAATCCATCGAGCTTAAAACAGATTGCCTCAAGTCTTGTAATCCAGATCCTCCTGGCTCTCCATCTGACTCGTTTCCCATTATGTATTAATTATTTCGCGTTATTAATTAATTATTTTTTTAAAGAAAATCGAAGAGCAGATTTTTTTGCGACTTGTGTTTTCAACGCCTTCTCGTTGGTTTTTAGACGGACAAGACGGACAAGCACTACTGACCATTTAATTCGAAAAGAAGAAAACACCGAGGAATTGCGCGGTGGGCCGTGCTAACACTTCTCCCAGTGTTAGTGGAGTGCTTAGGTGATCTTCTCTTTGATTTTTGTTTTTCGTTAGTTCTGATATCCCCCTTTTGTTTTTTCAGATTAGTGGCCATGGCTTTTGTTAGTGTTAGTGTCAGTATTTTCCGTTTGTTTAATTTTCAGTTTTAGTGAAAATGTTTGTGAAGTTTACTGTTGTGAGTTTTTGTGCAAAAGTGAATGAATGGGTGAATGGATCTGTGCGTGAGCCGATTGGTTGAGGTTTGAATCTGTTATTTCATTAAAATGTTGATTTTTCTTCTTCTTTTTGGTTTCATTTGTTTGCTTGATTTTTTACAAAAAGTTTACCCTCCCTACCGTAGAGCGCATACAATAACAAAACTCTCGACACTGTCGTTCCTGACGAGTCCCCCAGTGTTCTGTTTCCACATAAAATTCACGGGAATTTTATGGAAGTGAACTAGTGAGTTTTGAGATTAGCTGGACGAAACGGTGTCTCTAGGTACTTTAGGGATAACGCGACTTAGACAATTTGATTTTGATCGGTTTAACGTAATTTTGACTTAACGACGACAGAGATTTGGCCTTTTTGCGTTGTTTTCTGATTTGTCGAAATACGTCAGACGAATGGCTCGCGATTAGTATAATAGCTTCGCGCTGTGGGATAGTGCTAATGTTAGAAATAGTCCGTTGCGCAATTGTAACGTAATTGCACTTCGCATATGTCAGAGTCACGGATGTTTGCAAAATTTATGCAATCAACCTTAATATGGTGAATCTGTTCATGTTGTGTCTGAAATATTCTTAAAAATGTGGAACACTTCATGACTTAGTTTTGTTAATGCATTATGTCTTCGTATATTGTAAATGCCTATATTGGGGTATAATATTCATTCAACGTCAGCACTTTACAAGTTCATCCGTATAAGGTTATATCGATGCATACATAGAAACCCGAAATCAGCTGGTGGAAACCAGCTATGCCAAATTTAGGTGAAACTATATTGTTTAATCAATTGACTGTCGGTAGTTTGCCATCGACAATGGGCTTCGATGACGCAAGTGTTATGGATTTTATAGGTTCTTCTTTAAAAAATTAGTTTTACGCATAAAGAGCGAATGTGTTGGGCTATTATTTCCAGACCTATGCATCTGAGAAAATTAAAATTAGCCGACGGTTCACAATTTACAATAAATCAACCAGTTGATTAATTCAAAATTTAGCGACTAGTCAAACCTACATCAAACTTTTGTAGTTTGAAAGAAAAAGAATGGGAGCGAATTTTGATTACACATTCTTTTCTTCCACAAGGAACAATTTGGTCTGACGTGTATGTGCACCCACTAGTGAAAACAAGAAATATCCCAGCAAGTGCGTCTTGTACTTTAGGTACGTATGAAACAAGCCAAAAAAAACCTTTACGAAAAGGCTATAATGACACATTTACATAGCAGGCACGTAATATTAGATTACGCATTGGTTTGGAGATTTGTATTTTGACGAGTGTGTCGTTTGAGGATTAATTACTTTCACCTCAAAACTTGAGCAAAACTTGAACAATTGTTTGGTCATTCCCTCCATTGTAATATCTACAAGCTCACCTGAAACGAATCCATCGATGGTTACATACCTCGTTCCGTAGCACTCTCAGATAGTGCTATGCCCATTCACATTCAATTTTTTTTGTAAAAATTCGCTGAACAATTAGTTGCTAGCCTGTAATGAATAGGGAAGTTGTTAACAAAATGCGTTTAATACACTGGAATCTTTTCGCTAAGTCATATAAATCAAATAAGACATTCATGTCATGTTTTATACATATAATATTGTTGTAACCAAAGTAAGCATTTTTTTAATCAACCAAAAAAAAAACATAAAAGCGAAACAGACCACAGAATTTTATGGTATTAGAATTTATACTATGCGTTTGTTATGTTTATAAAATACATAAATTGTAATGAAATCATTCTCTAGATTGATATTTTTATGTTTATTTTGGTGGGCGCTTCGCCATGTTTTCGGTGTCATCACTTTATGTTCCTGCTCTTTGCTCTGTGTGTATGGGTTTTTTTTTCGTTGTTGCGAAAATGCCTATAGTCTAATCCCTTGCCTTTTCAAATAAAATGTATAATATTCTTCCACCAAAATAATAATAAACATTAGTCGCACACTTTTGGTTCATTTTGATAGCGCTTTGCCTCTCTATGCGAACTCATTCATGCGATTTTATATATTTTTGTGTATTGTGTATTGTTCCGTTCATGGCAATGGAATATTATCCAGCCAAATCCCGCGCGCCCCTTACAACTGCAATTAGAATGATCATAATAATAACGAAAACATATTAAATTTTTATGATATGAAAAATTTATGATTTTGAATGACTGGAAGGCTGGGTGATGAGAATGAAACCGTTATTGTTTTGCGCTCTTTTCCCCCGTCTTTTTATTTTGTTCCATGTACCAAACGAAGTGTACAATGTAAGAAATCGTAAAGGTACAAAAGATGATATCATTTCTGACGAGAAAATGGTTTATCGTCGAAAAATATGTGAAAACTTTATGCAATGAAAATAAGTCCAAGGATTTTCGTAGAGATATGCATTGCATATATACACACACAATGTTGTCGTAATAATACGTAGAGTGTTTTGGTGCGGAAAAGTAGATCTGTGAATTAAAGTCTTTATTGCCATTTAACACAATAAAGAAAACGCTCAAAATAATGGAAAATTTGACAAAATTTTTGTAGGTGTCTCGTAATTTACATACCTTCTACAATGGTGTATTGGATTTTCATATACATGTTTTTGTTTTCCCTAAGGTCGAAAGTGAAGTATTACATACCTCTGGAAAATTCATCTTTTTATCCCCAGTCATGTAATAGTGTTTCACATGACTAGCGATAAAAAGATGAAAATTAGAGTTTTCGTGCAAGTTTTGTTGAGACAAAGACAATAAACACATAAAAAAAAGACTTTTCATCTTTTTATCCCGAGTTATGTAATGTATTTTATCACATACGCGCGGTGTTCGGCTGTCAAAATTACTTAACTAGAAGTTTAATTCAAAAATTACACTTCAGGTCTATGTAGTTGTCTCGTTTTCGCTTATGTGATAAAATAGAGTACACACTTGTCACTATCAGTCTCGACAAGCCTCGACTTCTTCGTGACAAGTGTGTAATATATATTACATGCAAAGGGTGTCGAAAGTAGTGCTTCAAACATGAAAAGTATGTACATGCCAATACTTTCAAAGAGGGCGAATAAGTGAGTCCGAAGTTAATTTACTTAATTTCAAATTTAAATTTTTTGTTTTTGTTTTGTTTCTTATGTACTTAAGATATGCACTGAAGATGATGTAAATATAAACATTGAAATGTTTGTTGAAAAATTGTATTTTCATTAAAAACAACTGGTCCAATCCGAATAAAATTCCCCGAATCATATGACAAGTACGGTTTTCGACGCATGTAGAATTTAAAATCCATTACATAACTCACGACAAAAATCATCAATCTCGTTTTCGTGTGTTTATTGACTTCGGCTTCGCCTCGGATCAACGAAATTCGCACAAAAACGTCCTTGTTATGTAAATAACTATTACCGGTCCAGGGATGTAATGAATTCCCTGTTTTGAAGTTCAAGTGGACTAACATGCAGTATTGTTGTTAGTTTTATATTCGATTTTTAGGGTTCGAGGTCTTTTGTCCTAAAATTCGTTGAATATCCTTTCAATTTTAAGAAAAACCTTGAAAATCTATGAAAAGTGCTTAAGGATCAAAGAAAAACTCTTGAATTCCTTTGACATTGACACAAAAAAATTCCTTTCGAATCATAGAAAATTCTCAAAAACTCCTCGAAAATCCTTCGAGGATTTTATTTTTGAAAATCCCTTTGCACACAAAATGCACAATTATGTGCTTCTCAATTGGTTTAGGTAAAGTAGTGAAATTCGACACCACATGTTCCCTAACCGGCCCGTGGTCTTCACTGCGCTAGTGGCTGTTATTATTCTTATACTCGTAAAAGTTCGTAAAATGACATTTCTATACTTTTCTTTGGAATCAGGTCCAACCAAAACTTTCCAGCTCTGTCAACATGTAAGACCATGAAAAACTTTTCCGATATTTTTTTTCGAGAATTATGTTAAGGAAAGATATTGATCAATTCGGAAAGTAGTGCAAGGCTAATGTATACCGATACTACATACCTACCTATATAGTAATTAAGTTGAATTGTAATATGATATCCATCATGACAGCACAGAGAGAGAGGAGAAAAAAATTGAATGTGTGTTCGAAACATAATATGGAATGGTACATCATGGAAGCATTTTTCTGTGTCATTAGTGGCCTCATATGTTGACCATTAACTCAATCGAACCGACATTTACTACTCAACATTGTGAATTGCATATATGCCAAGGTATTTTTATGACCAGTTCATGAACGTCAAATATTTGAATAAATGTGAATAAAGTTGGAAAAACGGAGATAAAATTCATACGAAACTAGAGTTTAATTTAAATTTATGTGTTTGAGCTGCAGATATGAGTAAATTAATATTTTTAATGTTTACGTATAATATGAGGATGGATTACGTCGTATGTGCAGATTGACATATATTCATTCATATAAATGCTTTATTCAAACTTTATGCAATGTATGTTAGCTGAAATAATTGGAATAGTTCATACACTGTAGTGGATGTTCCCTGGTATGGTCAAAAAGTATTACATAGCACACATTTTTAAAGTGAAAACTCGTTATGCTCGTCGGTAAATAATGTTGAAAATGGAGAAGAAGAAAAAGTGAATCACACAACGATATGGCGACGTTGTACTAATTATAAACAAGAATTATTCGGACGATAGAAGTATCGTACGGAAAGTTTGCCTTTACATTTATAATATGGACAACAGCACAAACGGATTCATGTGGGCTGCTAACAAGCCGTCTTTCGATTACTCCATCTTTTACTGACGTAACTTTTACGGCTTGTTTTACTCAATGACTGATATCTATGAATAAACTAAGATGTTTTTTGAAGTGAATATTGATTAATGTATATTTGGGGTATATGAACCTAATTTAGGTGGTTCTACACAAACCATACATCTGATCTCGGCTTAATTACTGAAAGAAGTTAATGTTACTTTGTCTTCAATTTAATAAAAAAATGTTCTTCGAAGGGCCAATCTATACTCTATTAAATCATTGGTTTTACTATTGAAAACAGATTGTTCACCTGGTCGACAGTTCTGTGCTTCTCTAAAAGTCTTTTTTAGCGTGTGCGAGGTTTCCAGACAGAGCGAGGTCTGGAATCTAATACGCTTAAAAAAGACTAAATCCGTGGTACGATTAATATTTTTCACATCCGTTGGAGTGGGACGAAGTCGCACTTTTCGGGTCCTAGATATGAAATAGTTATTTGTTAACCGAGGGGAAAGAAAAGTAGGAAATTGAATGTTGTTAACCGAGCAGGCATGAGCGCCGACGGAGAAACCTCGGCGGCGGCTAGCCGAAAAAAATTTCTCGGCGACGGCGAAAAAGTCGGCTTGAGCCGGCTTAAAACGGCTCGGCTGGAGGTTCCTTTTAACTTTTTTTTTTAAATAAAAAGGTTTAGATAAATTCATGGAAAATGAACTAGTAAGCATGAAAATGAAATTGTACGGAAAGCGAAAATGTAGGTAGATTAGGTTGTTCAAAGTGCAAGTGGAACTGGTCTTGTTACAAGCAAGTCTCTAAGTCTAAGGTTCACTAACACGTCAAGTTTTATTGCCTCAAAACTTGAACTAAATGGAAAATCATGCTCCGGTACACTCATTTAACTCATTAAGAAAATGGTTTTCGATAAGAAATCGAAAGCTCACGAAAATCAAGTAAAAATTGAAAAGAAAAAAAATCGAGAAAATTCGCAAAGATCGATAAAGTTTTCTCAAATTTGTGAATTAACTGATTGTGCGCCTTCGGCTCGTTCCGCAAAGGTCATACTTGCCTAAACAACAAACTTAGAAGCGAGGACGTAATATACCATCTTGAAAATTCATGAAAATTCAAGAAAATTTTCAAAATTTTCTTAATTTTGAAAAAAAAAATCAAAATGTACTTCAGCTGCTTAGGATCAACAGGAATCTCGGTTTTCAAAATTATTTCACCCATTCACCTTTCGAAATCTTTATTTCATTTTCCAGCCGTTTCAAGCCGGCTTGAGCCGTGTTTTTGGCACCGGCTCGGCTGCGGCGCGGCTTGCTCAAAAATGGCCGGCGGCGGCTTCATCGGCGGCTTTTTTTCGGCGGCGCTTATGCCTGTAACCGAGGAAAAAAAATTTAGGAAATTGCATATCGAGTGCGTTGTCATCCGAGAACTTCCAACTTTATCCTTAGATAAATACACCGTTTTTCACATCAAGGGCTCACAAAGTTTCAGACGTCGAGAAAATGTCTGTTTTCTAGCCTGGCATGTAAAAAAAACCTTTTTCATGCTAAACTTTATACCGATGTTAATTTGCTTTCAGATGTTATTTAGATCGATGCTTACCCACGATATAGAATATAGAATAACCTTCAGTGAAGTTTAATTGTAAGAACGTCGCAGAGATATCAAAATGTAGGAATGTAGGATTTTTGTTTCTAACAGTTATGGCATGTGGATTGGTCGTAGATCAACATGTATGACTGTTAAAGAATTTGAGCGAATTTTCTTCAAAATAAGCCCTGTCGCAGATTAGTTCTCGTTGTAATTAGAAACGCGAAACGTATCTTTATTTATCGTAAAAACGATTTAAATTGAACTCGATTTGTTTCCATATAATTTTATTTCAACGAACGACTCCTCCACAATTTGGTATGATGGAGCTATAGGATGGATACACATATAAAAATTGAACCAACCATAAAATCAAAATATTTTCATTTTTCTCCTTTGGATTGAATAAACATAAAAATTATATTCACTGCGAAATGGGCAAATACACAAACGACCATGGTCCTTCCTTCCTGTCCAAACTTTTCAATATTCGTTCTGCGTATCTGACAGATAGCCAGAAGCTTTTTCCACCGTAAAGTAAAGATATAATAGAAAAACTTTTTTATATAACAAAATTTATTATTATCCTTTTGAAAATATTTTTTTTTTCTTTTTCGAACGCGGGTATATATAGAGTAGGAGAGGAGCTTGAATCAAAAAATAATAATTTGCGAAAAAAGAAATTATAGTCCTCAAGGCTATATGAAGAGTATTTTCTATTACTTAGTCATTTAATCAAAAATGTACGTGTAACCGTCGTCGTTATTACTTTCAACTCAATGTTAATCATATTTCGGGCTTATTATTTCAAATTTGACTTATTTTTAACCTATGCGGTTGTAATTTGCCCGTCATAGTAAAGGAATCCTTATATATATCCTATATCCTATATATCCACTATACACACGACACCAATACTATATGTACGTGATTCGAATCAAACGTATAATATTTGTGTCATAAGACACCATGTGACGCAATACCTCAATGTACAACCTTTAATTTTATGATACTCTTCCATAAAGGGTGATTGAAGTAAATATGATGCATGTGAAAGTCATGAATGATCATTTCGTGTGTTATATTAAAGTCATCGAAAGGGTCGAATGTGCTACGTACACACTCTGTGTATAAATATACATATTATTTGCTGTGCCAAGTATTAAATATTAAGACAACTGTTCGTGTGTTGATTATAGTTTTTGGATTTGCACAGCTTAGACTATACTTGAGTTTAATCCGTATTATTTACTGTAATTGGTTAAATCCAGATTCGAGTGTGGTGTATCGTTCGAGTATTAAAATGTTGATGTTATATTATTCAGTTGCTAATTTCCATTTTGTTCACTTAATTGGAGTACGTTTTCGGTTAGGTATACACGAAATAAGTTTGACCTAGATTATTGGTCATCGCTCATGTATGTATAGTCTATAATTATCTTAACTTAACGAACTTTATTATTCAAAAAAAATACAAATTACGAATATAATAATAATATTTCACTTGCAGTAAGTGTTTAGCCTAAGGACGGCTTTTCAACTTAAATCAGCGTTAATGTGTTAGTTATTTATATAAATGGCGACTGACGAGCGAGAGGGCGAAAGGAAAACTAGACAAAAACCTTTTCTAATAATTGACTTAACTTAAAACTAAAGACTACAACTGACAGACTTAATTTTACAAACAGGAGGATTAACTGGTGAGAGGACGGGGGGAAGGGGCTTCACGGCATCGTGAAATGAACGACTAGAACGTTTACGACGAGATACAACAAAAACAGACTAGAGAGACTAGACTTAACTAAACAGGCTGGAGATCATCGGATTTTTCTATAATTATCTCTTTTTGATTTGGTGGGTGTCAAATTTGGAGCCCGTGCCGAAGCTGAATCGCATCTTGTATAATTATAGTTAATGTCAACCTTGAGTCTGCTTTAGCAGCTGGTCCACTCATACACTACTAAGGCGTTCTTATATGGTTTTATGACTACCACGCGAAGTGACGGCTGTGTCCTGTGTGTTTTTGTGACTGGTGAAACAGCAAACTTGGATATAGTTTGATATTGACTTCATCGACCTCCTACCAAGATTTTTACACAACAATCACCATTTCTATCATTTGCGATTGTAATCGACTTACATCAAAGTTCGATGTACACGTTTTATAATAAATTGTAACACACTTTCACTGTGGTACATTTCGTACTTCTTGTATTTGAAATGTATCCAACGGCCTAAATTACATCATCTATTATATCTACTGTTATTGTTACCACATAACGCAATCCAAGCAAAAAATACTCTGAGCACTTTGTTATCAATTTGATATAATTATTTGTTATTTGTTTACCGATGGAAGAAAATAGGAAATTCCATCAATCGCTCGAGTTCGGATTTCCTATTTCATTCCTGCTTTCATTTTGCTGTCTGCAAGGTGTGGTTAACCGTTTATCACCACAAATCAAAAACCTCAATTTTTTAACCACTTTTCACACCAAACACAAAGATGACAGTTCGGAGAAGAAATAGTACATTTCGTACCGTGGTACGAATAGTATTTTTCATATTGGACGGGTCCTAGGTATGAAAATATCTATTTTCTTCCCTGTCAAAACAAAATGGGAGTAAATATATACTTTTTTCTCCCGAACTGTCATCTGACGAAACGTCACTTTCTGATGGCCTTTTGATTGAAGAAAATTAGGTTAATCGCATCGCACATATGAAAATGAATTTTAAATTATTCCTCTCTGTTTATCCATATAACACATTTCTTCATATTATACAAAAGAGAAATCCAATTTATGCAATATATACTTCAGATGTCTTCCTTTGGGTTTTAATAGATAAAACGAAAAATTTTAAATATGGTAATGCGTTGTGCCATGAGTGGCATTTATATTGTTTTGTTTCATCATTCTCATCATTCATGAGCATATACGAACAATAAATAGTTTTTGGGCTTATAAACGTGAAAGAAGCTTATAACGGTCCTTTCTTTATTTCCCATTTTACTGAAAGGAGCGGATAAACTATTTTACATTTAAACAAACAAAAAAACTTTATCAACAACAACAACAACCTCGACAACAACATTACAATTTGAATGAAAGCAAAATGATTTTCATTGGAGAAACAACGTTTCATAAACTCCACCCACATTTTACCTGTATGAACAGTAACAGGTGCGCAGGTATATTGCGAAGGTGGGTTCTATTGGACTGTGAAACACGTGTTTTTTCATGTTTTTATACTCGTTTTTTTTTGTGTATATATAAGCGACGCTTTACGATAATCCTGTATTAACACGACCGGAAATTTATACGTACCGGTTGATGGTGATTGACAGAGGACTCAGTTTGTGATTGCAGAATGGAAGGATGTTAAAATTTGATGTAAAATATTTTTTTTTGGAAAATTGAAAGTACATGCTGTAGGAACGGTGGGACGGAGACCTGAAGGGGTAACTGAAAAAATGTGAAAATGATTTAAATCACAGCATCTATATTATGAACGTACATAAAATGCACTTTCTGGTAATAATAGTATTCATTCTGTCACTGTTGCTATTGTCTTGCGTTGGGCGTGATGTCATTATTAGGTGGCGGGACATTTCCACACCGTCAATATCGTCAGGAACGATATTATCGTTTTTTTGGACGATACTATCGCCTAAAAAACGATAATATCGTTTTTAGACGATAGTATCGTCCAAAAAAACGATAATATCGCCCAAAAAATTTTCATCCCAGACGATAATATCGTCTAAATTGAAAAATTCTAAAATATTGTCTGGACGATAGTATCGTTTTCTTGTCGATATTATCGTTCAAAAAACGATATTATCGTTTTCTGGACGATATTACCGTTCTAGAAAATCTAATGGATATTTTCGTTTTCTGTACGATAATCGTTTAAAAAAACGATAATATCGCCCAGGACGATATTATCGTTTAGTTTTAGGTGGTATTATTGTCCAGGACTCAATTTTACTCAGAGGTGCAGCAAGAACCGAATTCTCTTCCAAAATATCGAAAAACAATTGTCAGAGGAAATCACCTACACATCAGTGTTTAAAAAAGGCGTTTAGTTCGTCCCTAAATAATTCATCTTTTTACGAAATGAATACCAACTTTGATTGTACATAAAAAGCGTTTTAATACGCCGAGCGATCCGGCCCATTGCCCCGGAGCGAAGCGGAGGGCCGCAATGCGAGCCGGGCGCCGGAACGGTGTCGGAACTTAAGAGTTAATTTTTTTTTCTCGCATCGTCTCATAATTAGTCTGTGTAATTTTTCTATATCAAATTTAAATTTACGGAACCAAATGAACCAATTTTTAATATATATTTGCCGTCTATAAAAAGGTGTTTATCTACAAGATTTTGTGTTTCGTCTTCAACAACCATCCAGAACGATAATATCGCCCAGGACGATATTATCGTCTAGAATTTTTATTTTAAATAAATTAAAAACGATATTATCGTCTCAAATTTAAAAAAATAAATTAATTAAAAACGATATTATCGTCCCAAAAATTATCGCCCAGGACGATAATATCGTCCAAAATAACGATAAATTTGTTCAGAAAAAGAAAATAACGTCTTTTGAACGATAATATCGTTTTTTAGACGATAGTATCATCAAAAAAAACGATAGTATCGTCCAAAAAAACGATATTATCGTTTAAAAACGTTTTTTATAGTCCTGAAAATATTTTAAAATTTATAATTTTAGACGATATCATCGTCCTGGATGAAATTTTTTTGGACGATAATATCGTTTTTTAGACGATAGTATCGTCTAAAAAACGATAATATCGTTCCTGACGATATTGACCGTGTAGTTATGTCGCCTCATCCATTATTATTATCCTAAGATTTTTAAATGAAGCAGTCGTGCACTTTTTAACGCGCTCACGCCATTATCCCACAGTATTAAGATAAAATGACGCAAAGCATGCACAATGCACAACGTAAATCACAATCGTTGAATCTGGCGTTTAATGTTTCATTCAAAATCTATTATTTCAATATATTTTATCATAAGTATTGCTATATAATACAACATTAGCCAGAACTCATCACTTGTTCTTGTCATCGTTGTTGATAGCAGATGACGTTTCAATATCGAATACAAATAAATCAATCAGCGTCCATTATATTAGCAATAACGACTAATACCATCCGAAACCCGTGCGGCAATATAATAAGGTGAATGCAAACAAATATTTAATTTGTACAAGCCGTCCTAATAAAAATTTATTTCATGGATGACAAAAGTGCCATAAATATATTTTTTTTATTTTTGATTTACATTTAATATGAAAAATAATATTTTCATAATAAAAAATTCTAACCTTTAGAATTTGCATTATAAACACACATATTTTCCAAATAAATGCATATTTTCGACAGATGTCACCGTGTTATATTTGTATCCTGTGTCCATAATCATAAAAAATATATATTGACCAAAAGCACCCTTCAATTTCCCTTTTCTCAAAAACCATATTTTTGTACCTTTCGGCTACAATAACTTTTTATTCTTTTCCATAACAAACATGAGTTTATATAAAATAAAAAAAAAATCCTCTTGCTTTAAAGATGAAATTTTATTTTCGCTATTCGGTCCATCCATTTATGTGTAACATGACGTCCCCTTTTTATCCCTATTTTGGATATGTGTATTTCCTATTTATACTACAAATGGATGTGTGGACAGAAAATGAATGCAGTGAGTTAAAGAAACCGTACGAATTAATGTATGATTTGAATAGAAACGGTAATGTAAGATGTGAATATAGGCTAAAGGTGTACACGTTCCATTAACAACAGGATTATATTATGAATTATCCATAAATAACTATTCTTTCAATTCTCAGATACTCCAGTCGATGTGTTATCCGTGCACAACCGGGTACAGTTAACTACTATAAAATATATATCCTTGAGATTTTCATCAAGCGTCACCTTCGACTTTGTGAAAAAAAAACCAAAAAAAAAAGAACTTCTGTATGCTAGGACACAAACATAAAGTCTTGAATAGCATAGATTCATATATAGGAAATGAGAAAATATTTAGATTTATTGTTCAGCGTTAAACAATTTTACTTTTATAATAAATATTTTCCACTGTCGTATCGTTAAGACGTTTAACCACTCCCAGTTCTGGTTTTTAAATATTTCTCCGTCTTTTTTGTGTAAATTTATTTATTTTTGTTTCATTTCGATAACATGTGTGAAAAACCAACAAAAATTCCAATTCCATTTTCTTACATCGAAACGATTTTCTTTTCTTTCCACCCAAGACACCAAAGAAAATGCACGCACATACACAGTGCGTACATTATTTTTCGTCATGTAATTAAAATTTTCCACATAAATTTCTATTACCACATCTTGTTGTCAACTGGTATAGCAAATTCATTAATTAAATACAAAAATTTATTCTTTTAAAAATTCTCCTCCGCTTAAAATGTGTGATGTCGTAGTTCGTTACTTATGATTTGTCATGGTTAAGGCATTTTTGTTGTTGTTGTTTCGTCTTCGCCTTTTTAAAAGCCATATGAGCTAAACATAGTCAAAAACAATCTTGTTTCAACAAGTGGATATTTTGTGCAAGTGACATAATCAATATTCATGCATGTCATATGGTTATATCCATGTTGAATGGATATGTGTGTGTTATAGCACAGTTTTGTAAATCTCAAATAATAAACAATTTGTCTTTTATGAGTAATTAATGAAAATTTTAAAATTATTTCAGAACAAATTGAAATGTCACACAACTGCAAGTGTAATAAATTTTAATGAGATGGTGTGTCTTCAGCAAAATGACAAAATTAAATGGCATTTTCTTAATTTAATTGACACGTTGTCGTAAATTTATATTATATATTCAACAAAGATGTGAAGGAAACGGAAATGATGTCGTATATATGATGTGTGTATGCGTGCACGCACAAGGTGAGTTCGGTACGTGTATCAACTAAACTGCACATTCCACTTTATTAAGTACCGATCATTTAACCAAGCACGTATATTACAAGCAAGCGATTAGTTTTCCACTGCAAAGTGTTTAAATTATTAGTGATGGAATTTGCTTTATGAATTTATGCTATTTATATGCTGTGCGAATTAAGATGGGAGATCAGTTAGTCGCGTAGTTAATTTGCACTTACCTCTGAAAAATGTGTCTTCATTTTAATATCAAAAATTGACAAATTTGGACCGCGACAAAAGTAAACGAATGGTAAAATTTATGGTTAAAGAGAGGCAATAATCCAAGCACAATAAGGCCCAACTGTGGCCTAGATGCATGTGTCCTAATCAGGGACTGCTTTTGGAAAAACTTTTTCCAATGTTTTCCTTTTTCCTAATATTTTCCTAAATTTGTGGAAATCACGGAGAATGTGGAAACACGAAAGAAAATTAGACAAGACATAGGGAAATGACCCCAAAATCGAGCGGCGAATATTCGTAGAAAATCCTTTGTTTCAAAATTTTATGGAAGAAAATCTTCAAACTCATAGAAAATCCGGAAAATGCTTTGAAAATCTATCCAGTATGAGTAACAAGATCCTTAAAAAATCCTCAGAGCATAATCAGAGGGCGAAATATTTGGCGATTCAAAATGATGACTCAAATCAGAGAACGTTAAAAATGTTCTCACGAAATGCCGATTTTGGGTGATTTTGAACAATGGCCTTGGAATCTAAGTGATGGGCATTTCTCTTTTTTCGATATGGGTAGCAGTATTTTCATTTTACAAAAGCCAATATTATTGATTTAGGTCAATTACTTCAACAACATTCACCGTAAAAACATAGTTTAATTCCAAAGTAATTGAGTTTTTCTCAAACACCATCTCAACTAGACCGAACATTAGAAACTGTAGATGTCACTACTATGATAATAGTAACAGGGGCACATACTTGTACTTATGAATAAGGGTGCACGCGAGAAACGTTTCATCAATCTTGTACTAGTGCTCAGTATCAATCAATCATCGAGTACTGGTACCGAAACCTCGATTGTCCCTGAAAGTCGGTGCGCCACTGAAACTATAAAAATGATGTTGGTGTATACAAATATTTTAACATAAAATCCGGGTTATCTAGTTGCAGCATACACCTTATCCAAACATGTTATTAAACTGTGTTTGACACAGCTCAATTTTTTTTTGTATCGAATTTCTTCGGAATTTATTATCCGGCTATGGTCGTATGTGTGTACCCGCCGAGTACCAATCTTATTACCATTTCAATCACACAATATATTTTAACTTAATCTCACATTATGATTTTAAATACAATATAAATCTAAAATTCTCAATTTCTAAGTTCAACCACACACACCCATGCATACATGTAGAGTCGAATATACTTTAGAATACCACAGGCATAGAATAGAATAAATATACGGAAATTGTATTCGTGATTTGTGAAAATAAATTTCCACGTATACTCTCAGTGTCACATATAATATAAATTCTCGAATTTATATCTAAAAACATATCTGTAGTATGGAAAACTGTAAACTGTAAATTCTAATAAAATACTTGAATTTTCCGTGATATGAAGTTTTTGGAGATGATGTGGTGTCGTACAACTAGTTTTCACTAAATAAACATGTTAAAATTCCGAATATCATTGAAAACGTAGTATAACCAAAAAGAGATTTAATTTATTTTATTACATTTTCATATTCTAAAATTTATAGATAAATAAATAGAAAACGTTGCACATGATTGCAAAGAGAGAGAACCAGAGCGAGAGAGAACCAGAGCATATGTAACCATATGTTTATTATGGCATATACAACATATACACATACGGTATACCTATTATAGATGGAAATGATCAGTGATTCCAGCATTTTTCCAGAATAATATTTACTTTTTGGTTTTTCACCTTATGTCTGCACATCAATGAATGAATCATATGATGATGTATAAAACAGAGATGGGATGGGATATAAATACCTACTTAAATCAAAGATCGCTAAATTTCTAAGTATGTGATGAAAATGAAACATGGTTATACCATCAAAACGAATTTCACGGTAATTTTTTGTTCGAAAATAATTCCATCCAGACGGAAAAATCATGTGGAATATTTATGTCTCTTTATGCCTCACTCTAAATATGGTTTATTTAAGGTTTTTAAGTTGTTTTTTATTTGTAATTTCTGAGAAGCACTTGAGTTTTGAAAAAGATTTTTTTTTTTAACAATTTGTTTATATTGGTGTAAAGCTCATTAAGTATTTTGTATAGCGGTATCATAGACGTGTGTAAACGAGAACCATTCTTATGATATTGGTTATTATTATGATTTCCTTTACTAGATTTTTCGTTAACGGATCTTTAGTTTTTACAGACGATCACATGAAGTGAAGTGTTTGTTTTTTCGACCCTGGATGTATGCGTTAATTCAGCGGCTAGGTTTTATCGAATGATGTTGAATAATGATGGACATTTTTGTTTCCTTTTGTCCCTACACAACATTAATGATTAGATTATGTTGCTAACAAAAGTCAATTAGTATAAGTCAGTTTCAAAACTTCCTTTGTTTGAGCTGCAGTCTGCGATTGAAAACATTTCCCCGTATTTTCTGTATTCCTAGATTTTAGTGACATGAATTTACTTTAGCTGTTTCTCAGTTAATCAACTCACTCAAAGTAGCTTGTGATAGTGGAAAAACCATAAAATGAGCACATTGGTTTTTCTATGAGTTGACCGGCTGAAAAACAGCTAAATGAAATTCAAGGCTAACTTTCATTGACGTTTCTTGTATTTCCCTAAAAAATATTAGAAATATGCAAGAAAATATTTTCCCAAAAATATTTAGTGTCTAATTGCATTTAATGTCTGAAAATCGGTTTGTTACAACAAAGGAAGTAATAGATTGGAAGTTAGTATCGTCTAAAAAACGATATTATCGTCCAAGAAAATTTCATCCGGGACGATAATATCGTCTAAAATTATAAATTTTAAAATATTTTCAGGACGATATTATCGTTTTCTTGACGATATTATCGTTTAAAAAAACGATAATATCGTTTTTAAACGATAATATCGTTTTTTTGGACGATACAATCGTTTTTTTGATGATACTATCGTCTAAAAAACGACATTATCGTTCAAAAAACGATAATATCGTTTTTTTGACGATAATATCGTCCTGGATGAAAATATCCGCTGGACGATATTATCGTTATTTTCTTTTTCTGAACAAATTTATCGTTATTTTGGACGATATTATCGTCCTGGGCGATAATTTTTGGGACGATAATATCGTTTTTAATTTATTTAAAATAAAAATTCCAGACGATAATATCGTCCCGGCGATATTATCGTTCTGGATGGTTGTTGAAGACGAAACACAAAATCTTGTAGATAAACACCTTTTTATAGACGGCAAATATATATTAAAAATTGGTTCATTTGGTTCCGTAAATTTAAATTTTATATAGAAAAATTACACAGACTAATTATGAGACGATGCGAGAAAAAAAAATTAACTCCTAAGTTCCGACACCGTTCCGGCGCCCGGCTCGCATTGCGGCCCTGCGCTTCGCTCCGGGGCAATGGGCCGGATCGCTCGGCGTGTTAAAACGCTTTTTATGTGAGGGATTCTTTTGAAAAACAGCCTACCGAAATCGGACGCATTTTCTATTGGAATTTTGTATATGTGCCTAGAAAGGACTTCGACCCTAGAAGCCAAAACCACTTTCAAAAAAATTCTTAGAAGTTTGTGTGGCTGGTCAAAGGTGAGCAAAAACCGAAAAATTGCACTTTTCTTACAAAAATTGCTCCAGTTACACGAGCCGTACAGGGTCGTGTGGGGTGTCATTAGAAAGGTAATCACATGTACTATTGAGCCGAATAGGGTCTTATTGGGTTTAAAATTCATCCACACTGAAATATGTGCAGATAAAGTTTTTAACCGAAGACGTACACTGTTCTTACTGAAATTTCTCGAGGTACACAAAATGTACATGGTCGTGTGGGGTGTCATTTGAAAGGTAATTTTATGAGCTTTTGAGCCAAATAGAGACTAATGTGGTTTGGATGCATCTATGATGAAATATGGACACTTAAACATTTCAACTTCTTTTTCATCGCATATGTACAATCAAAGTTGGTATTCATTACGTAAAAAGATGAATTATTTAGGGACGAACTAAACGCCTTTTTTAAACACTGATGTGTAGGTGATTTCCTCTGACAATTGTTTTTCGATATTTTGGAAGAGAATTCGGTTCTTGCTGCACCTCTGAGTAAAATTTTGTCCTGGACAATCGTTTTGGACGATATTATCGTACAGAAAACGAAAATATATATTAGATTTTCTAGAACGGTAATATCGTCCAGAAAACGATAATATCGTTTTTTGAACGATAATATCGACAAGAAAACGATACTATCGTCCAGACAATATTTTAGAATTTTTCAATTTAGACGATATTATCGTCTTGGATGAAAATTTTTTGGGCGATAATATCGTTTTTTTGGACGTTCCTGACGATATTGACGGTGTGGAAATGTCCCGCCACCTTTGGTCGAGGTGTGTTTAGTTCTCGTTGAAGGTAAGCATTTTGTTAGTAGAAAGTTATTTGACGAATACTGAAGCGTTATAATAGAAATTGTAGCTGCCTGTTAACAATTGTAAGACGGAGTAGATTCTTACCAAGACGAAATAGTTTTAAATGCAATTTAATTGCAAGTTATTGTATATCACAATCATCAATTCTTATTGCCAAATAACTTTATCTCAGCAAATTGTCGTACAACTTTCTATACATCTTAAGATGTTGAGGTTATTACGCTTGTAGTAAAGTTTCGTTTGGTTAATTCATTTTACCGAACAAATTGAAAACTTCATACAAGCAGTATTGTATATTGTCGATGTGCGACGAAAAACCATTTACCATATTACATGAACAGTCTTAAGGCATTGCGGTGCAGTGCCGTTACAATTTCCAGTTTTATTTACTTGTTTATTAGGTTCAATAAAAAAGTAATTTTTTTTAAATTAAAATGAATTCGCTGTTGAATATCTCAGTTAATTCTGTTTTACTTTAAAGAACCATATTTTTCTTCCACTTTATAAAAGTGATGACCGCATGCGACACTTTGTTTCTACATTATATAGTACAACAACTGCAGACACAGGCATATAGTTCTAATATTTAATTCGGTTCAGGGAATATTTTTGGTAAAAGATTAAACTAAATTTTCTTTTTCCTCATGGTAAAAAATCGATTTAAAGGATGTCTTGGCCAGAAATATGCCACTAAGTTTTCGAAAAATATGGGAAAATCTTATCGCAAAAATAGTCACTGTTCGTTAAAGTTATTTCCCTGCTATAGCAGACACAAAACAGAAATACAACCACAGATATCATGTCTTTCATGCACTAGAGTGAAACCTTAGTTAGTGCATGAAAAAATGGAACCTCGGCCCCAGATCATAGATCTGATCATTACAATGTGGAAACAAGTGTGGAAACAGGAAACTTCCAGTTTACAAAAGTTTTTAACTTGAAACCATCCTGACCCGACCGATAACTAAAAAAAATTCTAGATGTCAGCAGCAACCTAAAAATTAGTTGCAGATACGTTGGTGGATGTGTCGATACTATACCGAAATCGGTCTTTCACATCAGGCTGTTGTCTTTGGTTTTAAGGTTTTAGAGGCCAAGAAGGTGCCCAGTACTTAGTAATGGGATTTCATGTCAAATGTAATTTCGACACAAGACCGTTGTGTGCCTTAACTCACACCAAGAATGCTTGACTCTTGTCGCATAACAAGGGAAATGCAGCCCCTGTTTTGAGCTGATGAACCTTCAAATATTTGTTTAATGTTAATGCTAGGGGCAGTGCTATGCCCTGTCTATTATATACAAGCACAGGGGAGCTACTAGTTTTGAGATGGTGTCTATACGGTTTTGAATTAGAATTATGGAATTGGGAGTCGAAATAAACACTTTAGCTGCGTACGTTCCAGTCTACGTTTATAGTCGATAATGTCAGCCGACTCGAACTTAGAAATTGCAAATGATTTTCGTTTTATTAAAATGAATTGCGTGTGAAACCTACAAACATAATTTTTGGCCAAGTCATAAGGTTTTCTGCTGTTAAAATTCCACATATCAATTTTACGGGCTATTTTACTAAAATATAATTTAAAATAGATTATTATGCCTTCCGAACACCACAATTTATAATAAACAAAAACCTCCAAACATTTCTGGGAATTAATAAATAAAATGACCTATGATACACACGAATACACGCAAAAAAAACATTTTAAAATGTAAGATCAATTTGAAAATTCCAATGATGCAATTCAATACGAAAAATATAATGAACCCGGACTGCACAAATGAATTTTATGCTCAATACGCAAAAACGGGGGCAACTCCAATAAATCATAATACAATTTTCCATTTGAACTGAAAAGAAATTCATTCTGTTGAATAATTTGTTTTCATTTTCACCTATATCAATTTGGCATCCAGCCAGACAGAGTGTTTTGTAGGATTCTGATAAATAAACAATTCAAAAATTTTATTTTTGTGCATAACATTTATTTAGATTTTGATTTCGGTTTCTATTTATATAAAATAATTTTCGGAAAATCGTTGGAAAATCTATATAAATCATGTTAGGTGAGTTGGTAATGATGTTGTAATGGATTTCAAGAATTAATAATATAATTGCTTCTATAGGCTCTTGTGACTGATTTGAATTTTTAGATTTCCAGATAATGTTTTTCGCTCTTTCTCTCTCTCTCTCTCTCTGTCGCCGGCAAGTTGACTATTCTGTTTCCGAAAAATCGTACACTTATTTTATGAATATTATTCAACGTTACCAGAATTTATTTAAAATGTTGTTTACCTACTCAATAGTAGAATATACAAATTACCTTGGGTTATACTCGGTTTATTGAGAAATTTTCCGAAAGTAAAATACACTAATCCAATTTCCAACTTTTACTTTATACACAAAATTAAAATGCAAATTGAACAACAGCTAACAACCACTCTTTTAGTCAAACATTTTCTTCTCCTATAGAGTTTGAGTTTATGGAACAGTTTCTATATATTCACTTGATAACTCTTGTATAACGTTCGAGTTATGTATATTAAGGAATGGAAAAAGGAATTTAAAATAAGACCGAACGTTAAATGTGTACAATGTATACACGATGAAAACATCTGCTCCTTTTTTCACTTCTTTGCTGTTTTACTTTAAATATGTATCTACAATTGTTTGCATAACGTCAAAAGGTAAACTCCTCAAGGAGTTGTAATCAGAAAGATAAAATATATTTTCTTTTTAATTTATCAGTGGGTACAGTTGAATACCTAAGAACACAGTCGCTCGTTCTCGTTGTATTTTTGTTATATTTGAGAAAAGATTTTATTTGTTTAATTTGAATATTGCGGTTGTTTGAAATGGGGATCAAGGTAGTTGAAATATTTTTGATTTAAAGTTTTTTTTTATATTTTCGCTTGTACTTGTACCCCAACAAATATTTGATAAAGTAAAGTTAAAGAGTTTATTGTCTGGATTAAAAACTTTGCTGTAACCGGTAACCTTTTAAGTGGTTCTGGTTCAGGTCAGTAAATGATTTTCGGATCGAATTTCGAAGCATACTGATTGGTTTTTAATTCATTAAGACAGTTTCCAACGCTAAGTGAACTTTTAGGCGTGCAGTTGACGTTATTTTTTTTTAAATTGTACGTATTTATTAGTTAGTTTAGGATGGCAGAAATTAAAATTAGAGAATTCACATTATCAACGATTACAATCCAATTAAACTTATTCATTCCACATTATAATACAACTGTAAAGATTTTGACATTGGTATCTGGAATGAATGAAGATAATTGGATTGTAAAATTGTGACTTCTTCTTTCTCTCCGACTGTAACTGTAGAATATCTATTCTCCTAAATTGACACGAAGGAAGAGGAAGAAGAGAAGATTTAAAACATTTAAGATTTAATATACAGTAGAAGTCAGTGAAATCTAGACCTGAATTTACGTCATAACTGTTCATAACACGGGTAGCAAGTAAAAGACGAAATATTCAAATTGAATGATCATTCAAATAAACTGCTTGAACGTCTTTATATGAGCTTATAACTGCCATAAGCGTTACGTGTAACTTTTCACCTATATAAATGAAGTTGAAGACAATTCACTGACGTTCTCTTAGCCTTTTTAGACCCGTACGAAGTACTGGGGTCTTATAGGTTTCCGCATACGTTTGTAACACGTCGAATTGGACTCCCTGAGTAAGTGGAATCCTATTGTGGTTGTACATAGATGCCAAATCAGCGGAAAAAAATGTCCGTCTGTCTGCACGATGAGTAAAACACACCTGATTTCTAAAAATTCTTTTTTTTCCGTTTGGAAATCAGATGACCGACTCGTGAGTTAGACCCCTTGGTGTGAACCAGGCACAGGGCGGCAAGCAGTTTTTCCTTGTAGGTCGGCGAAATTTGAACATACTTCGTCTGTGTTCGCTTTATTAGATAGGTATTGACCGTACCAATCCGGGAAAAAAAAGTTTATGAAATTATGTTCACCGTAGCGTGAGCTAGGTCTCTTGGAGTGAGCTCTTATCTGGCTACTCGGCCGTACAGTGAACGTGGAGTATTTTGTCAATATCCCGAATTTCATGAATTTTTTTGTTTGTAAAAATGGCTGCCGGCGGCCATATTGGATTTTATTAAAAATGATATATCTTGGGAGAAATGGTACTTAGAGAGTTTCTGTTACCATGGAAATAATTTGTTATGTGTGTGAGGTTTCAGGGATTCCATATATATATATATATCTATATATAACTGTTTACAGCTATATTGAGCTATATACAGACATATAGAGCTATATAATAGCATATTCATCTGTGAAATGTTTATTTATATGTAAATATAGCGGTATATAGCTGTTTAAATAAAAAGTTATGAAATTTGACTTCGTACGAGGCTGTCTATATTGCCTCCAGCAATTGTGTATGATAACAAGAAAAAGAATGGATAATGTAAGTAAAAGAAATGAAGAGTTTCATAGTAAAGGGATACGAATAGGTGTTTCGTACGGGTCGGTGTTAGCTATGTTTTACTTGTAATTCTGATATTGACTCCTTTTCCGAGTAGAATTTACGGCCTTTGCTTAGTTTATGAGCCCTTTGTGAGTCCTAGCCTGCAAATAATGATGAGCACGAATCTAAATCGAAAAGCTATCTTCGATCATTTTGTCGAAAAACCTCTATCAAGACTAAAGTCACAATAATCAACTCTGTTACTTGTTATGATCAATATTGTTTGTCCACCCCTTATTAAAAAGTTAATTGATTCACAAACATGTTCATAACATTCGCGTCCAATTTAATATCGTGCTGTTTACGACATTTTAAACTGTACATGCGATATTAGTAAGTGTAACACGCACGATAAATTGTTGTGGGGGCGTGAAAAATTAAAGTTCTGCGTAGTTGAAGCGATACGAGCATGTTGAACATCACAAACATTAATAGGTGCGTATGATCAACACAACGAGGTTTTCCGAGCGTGTGTAAAACATACAAAAAATCACGTGTACACAAAAAAGTCTTTTACTCGCGGCAACTCACGGAAATGATTCCTTAACCTTATGACATTTGCTTTTAATTTTCCTATTGTTAAAAGTACAATTGTTTCGACATTTTGACTAGTTCAATTCGACGCTTGCAATTCCGGCAAGAGTAAAGTATTGCAGCCAGAGCGAATCGATGCCACCGAAACATAAATTTGTTACATCATTCTTCCAAAAGAAGACTTCTTTTGTTCGGCTGAGGAAATGTAGATTTTTTCCCAGTCAAAACAAGAGGCGAAAAATTGTCATTTTCTTTCCCAAACTGTCATCAGAAAAAGTGTCAACGAAACGTCATTTTTTCTTGGACTTTCGAGTGGAGAAATAAAGTCTGTCACACCCCACAATTGAACAGTTATTACAGAGTGAAAAAAAAAACATTTCGTCGAAACACCTACTCCAGTCTTGCCTCTTCTTCCCATAGATCCGTCCATATACTTTCGAATGATTTATCTCCACCAACTTTTTCCGTTTAACTATTAATGGCCGCTGGCGAAAACTATTAAAATTATAATCATACATTAAGCTGAAACATCTAAAAACGCTATTGAAAATATTCCCGAGCATTTAACACCATCACTGTGTGGTGTTATTGAGGCTCACATGGCATTCCGTGGCAATAATTTTTAAATTAATTACAATTAGCTTCAATGCAAAATTAATGTAAATGTTGACTACCGAACAGAGTGCAACACTTACTACTTATGCCTGCAGTACATTGTACGCGGTATCCATTTAATGTTTCATCATTCTGTTAACTTGGCAGAAACCGTGGTATTTATATGTAAAATTCGAAATAAAAATAACGCGCGGTAAAAGCATTAAAATCCGCCAATAAATAACTTGAAAGTTCTCCAACAACATCCTTTTAATCCAAGATTTAATATCACCTAAGATTGTCTGTGTTTCAAGGTATATTACCTTATTTCATCGTTCAAAGAGAAAATATTAAAACTCATTAAATAATTAATGACGATATGTCGCTAGACTCAAAGAGTTTATATTTTGATCATTTCTTTGACATAGTGCACACAAAAATTGCATTTTGCACTTTCAAGTACGCACTGACTGTAAACTACATTGAGTACGTGCAGAAAAGATTACAGAAAACGAGGAAAAGTAATTTATTTTCATTTTATTATGTCTTTTAGCATCATTTCGTTTCTTGGCTTTAATAGTAGTTTGTTAATTGATTTAAATTTGTTATGTAATCTTTATGGATGATTTTCTATTTGATGGAATTTTATTAACGTGCTTGTGTGACATCAAACATTGCTTTATAATTGTTTAATTGTTTAGGCGATAAATAATTGCATTCACACCAGTCAACTGAAACGTATAATAGATGTTACGCTATACTCATCGCTCGTGTCGGGTAAACTAGAAAAATTGAAAATTCAAGAAAAATCGGAACTCTTTCAGTCTGAGTGCAAATTCAAACCAACTCGAACTGATTTTACTCGAAAATTCGTCAATAGTTATTTGCTTACCGGGAGGAGAAAATAGGAAATTCCAACAATCTATATTTTCGTCGTAAAACTTTTGAAAACAAGAATGAGTTGCAATTCAAGTGGAAAAATTTCTATTTTCTCCCCACTGTAGAGAAAATTGCGTAAGAAAGTAGACATTTTCTCGCCTGAACTCTTATTATGGGTGTGAATACCCTTATTTTCTCTTCTTAAAAGGACATGAGAAAGTGATGTTTTGTTAACGCTTTGTCTAATGACAGATTGGGGAAGAAAATTTCTATTTTCTCCTCTCTTGTTTTGGCAAGGAAGAAAATTGACGTTTTTTCCATCGAACTGTCACCTTTGTTTGAAAAATTGTTGTGTTCACCTCTGGAAAACAGGAAATTACAACTTGCTTAGCTCTGGCCGCAAAACTTCGTTCTTGTTGGAATTTCGTATTTTCTTCACTCGGTAAACAAATAACTAATTCACATCGCACACACATTTACCGAGGCGAGAGAAAAGGAATTTTTAACAGGAGCGCTCGAGTTGGAATTTCCCGAGGAATTTCCTGTTTCTCACATAAGTAAACACAACATTTTTCATGTCTCCACGAAACAAAAACATCAGTTCGCTGTACCATTTTTAAAAACATAAACAAGGTCACAGTTCAAATGAGACGAGAGAGAAAGTGCTGCTGCACTCGTCTTTCTATAAATATCATAGACCCGAGTCATAAACAAAATGCATTTGTCTCATTGCCTATTCAAGGGACAAAATAAGATTAATTACACCGCACGCATGAAAAATGTTTTCACGATGTTGTGAGGGGGAGTGGGTGAGTTGAAGATTCAATTGAGTAGCAACGAAACAAATTCTATAACGTTCGTTTGCACTCATAAATTATTAAATTACCATTTAAAAGAAAATGCTCTTACTCAGCTCGCCATAATGAGTAAGGTAAATTACTCACTCTGTCCGATGAAATCGGAGAGTCTGTTTTTCTACATCAATGCTGAGAAATGCTTCATAGTCATAACACGCCGATTGAATAATTCAAAAATACGTTCGATTTACGTTACACAGTTTATCGTCGCCGTCACGTTCATTGAAAATAACAGATTTTCGTTCCAGTCAAAATGGTGAATCAATGCAAAGGTATTGCAACACTTACATCTTTGCACATATTTTCGAAACAAAACGTTCCTTTTTTTGTTTAATTTTCACTCAGAGTTTACGATTAATTTTATTCTTAGTTCTTAATGGCGTATATACAATACACGCTTCTGGCTTTGCATAAATTACATGTACAGTTACAGTACAATGTAATTAACCGGAAAATCTTTTTTCGTTCTACGTATTTAGATATAGGCACACCATACCCAGCAACTTGGGAAATGCTCAATTCATTTTCGATACAGAACCGAAATTCGAATTAGGCTAATACCAACGGCATGAATTTTAAATTCGAATAATAAGCTGTAATCTGTCATAATTCAATAATGCCAAACCAATTGCTTTATTAATTTTCTATTTTCGTACACCTTTTATACCATTAACCTGATGCTTAATGTTTTATATCGAAACACTGTTCAAGTGGTTTGAAAATATCTTTACACATTAATTATTCCCCGACTTATACTCATTATACATACGAAATTTTGTTGTTTACACTCAACCCATCATATGGATTTATAGTGTGTATCGTGAATGAGGTTTTTTTTTTGGTACAATTTGCAAGGAATTTTCGATTCAACTTGAAATTTTACATGCAAATGGATTTTGTTATAAATCGTTTGTTGAGTGCTCAGCTCCACCGAAGCAATTTGCTGTACAGATGATTCGATTATTGAATTTAATTAATTTAATAAATTTGAATTTAAAAACGTGTGCAGATTGTTCTGGATTCGCGTTGGGAAATATATTTGGTTTTGATGGGTACTGGGAGTGTGCTTGTGATGGTTCGTTGAACGGAGCGGAAGGTTCTAAAAAAATTCTTGCTTTCTCTAGATGTTTTTTTTTTTAAACACATTAAAGAACTGGCGCAAAATCAAAGAATTAAAATTTTCGAGTTTTCGTAACAATTTTCGTAGCGCGTAAAAGCGTGCATCATGGGATAAGAAAATGAATAGCGAAGTAAGCGACTCGATCGCTTGTTTCTGTTATTGGTATCGGGGACAGAAACATGAACATGAAACTATGCCTTTCCTTTCAGCATACTTCCAATCGGAACATTTCAATATTTGAAGTAAATATTGCGACTGAAAGACGAAGTCACGTCGATAGTACCAATTTGTGTCTGTGGAACATTTCGATGAACTTTCAATAGTATAGTTATCCGGCTCATCATACCTTGATGGTCAAAAAAAATCGGTCAGTCGAAGCTAAAATCTTATTTTGCCAGTTTCGAAAGCAGTTTCCAAAAATATTTGAATTTTTCCTTTATGTAGGAGTTTTTTGAAAAACGGGCAATAGCGTTCTGCAAGGGGGAATAGTTTTGCGCCATTGTTAAAGATTTTTTTCTCGTTTCATTCTTAAAAAGAAAACTATGATACGCCACCCACCCACACACACACACACACACATAAATAAAATGCATAATTTCTTAACACTCCATCGTGGTTTTTGGCTTCACACTAAACACAAAACTTAATTAGATTAAATTTTCTCTTGAAATGTTATATGTTTATGAAGGTAATCTTGGCTCGGTTACATTAATTCCGCAAACTCAAAACAATTATTATTGTCTAACCATACCACCAAACAGACAATTTTCTTTAACGTATACATAAGGTGAAGGAGTTTGAAGTTTCCTTTAGCGCGTGTTTTACCATTTTCTATACAAGAAAGTGTAATTAAGTGTATTGTTCTGAACGTTTTGTTTACAGACGACGGTATTTTAATTGTCTGTAATACATTTGAAAGTACTATATGTTGGTTACATACGTATGATGTGTTATACTTTCTAAGCATTACCTTATGTGTAGAGGAAACGAAAAGAAAATGATGAAGATCACAAGTGGAAGTTTTGTGTTATGTATGCCACCGTATTTTATGCTCATAGAGATATATGTGTACGAGTAGATGAATGTCTTAATTCTCAAGTTTTTAACGAAGTTTGTTTCATTCCCATTAATTTCTCATAATATATGTGAGGAAAAGTCGGATTTTAAATTAAAATATTATTTTGATTTCGAAATTTTAAGTGACAAAGGTAATTTAAATTAAATGTAAATAGGCTTGTCTTGGTGGTGGTGTTGGTGTTGTTTGTTGTTGACGCTAGGTTTTGCGAGTTACACACGTTGAACTTGCTAATTTAAATTGTTAATTCCAACGCAGACGAAGCATAGTGGAGAAATATTACCCACTGATAATTGTAAGAAAGAGAATAAGAAGCCAATTTTTATGCAAACCTCTTGCCTTAAAGTACCATAAATCGACCCAAACATTATGTACAAGTACAGGCAATATGTGCTTACCTCATCACGATAGCAACAACAAAAATTGAAGCCATGACAAAACTCATGACGTAGTAGATTTACAATGCCTTGGAAAAAGTTTAGATGGAAAAATGGAACAGATTCAAATTTTATGCTGCTGGCTTGTTGTGAAAGGTTAATAAAGCCATTAAGTTTTTAAGTGGTTAAGAGCAATGTATCCCTTGAAAATTTGTAGCCTACATTTAGGCGGAAAAATATTTGGTTTTTAATGATTTCTATGAACTTTTGAAGAAAAAATTGCTTTATGAGTGAATTGGTTAGCTTATCCCACTTGGAGAAACCGTTGCAGATTGTGTAAATTTATGTAATCTACAAAGGTTTCTCCAAGTAGGATAAGTTATCACCCACAAACCAATTTAAAAGTAACTTATTTTTGTGTGCTTTCATGGTTTTACTTTTTCAAAAAAAGATTTTAGTTCGGAGAAATCATCAAAAACGAATATTTTTCGCCTAAATGTCGGCTACAAATTTGCAAAGGGTCCATTGCTCTTCAGAATTATGGTTAGTGACCGATATAAAAGAAAATTTGTAAAGTTCTCAGCAAACCTCTTGCCGTAAAGTAACATACATCGACCAATACATTATTTGATTTGTTTGTTTAGAGACCTCAGTAGCAGCCGTTTACAGCCAATAACAAACACAGTCCGGACCACCGGCTTAACGTGACTTCCGAACCACGCTTCGAAGTATACAAATATACTCTGTGAGGAACGTTAGGTGCTTAATTGACATCTCGGCCAAATGTAGGCTAGACACTATGCACACAAATTCATCGTATTTGGGTTATATTATACGAGTCATCCAAACTGCAACTACCCAAATTATGAAGCTTGAGTGAACGTTACGACGTTACCAATGCGTTATAATTGCTAGAAAAATTCCATATGGATTTTCTGGATACAAGGACAATATGTGCTTTAGAGTGTCATGGATTTCTGTAGTTGCTATCTTAAGTAGGAAAATACATGACAAAATTAATGAAGTAGTAGATTTAGCGACGTCTTGGAAACAGTTTAGATCGAAAGATGGAACGGACTCAAAAGTTATGCATATGATATGCTTACTATCTGTGAAAGGTTAAAAAAGCCAGCAAGTGCTCAAGGTTTAGAAGTATGTATAGTAAACGATTTAAGAGAAAGTTCGTAAAATCGGCAACAAACTTTTGAAAATGCAGCGGTGTCATATTTTGATTGTTTATTTCATTTGACAAAAACTGATCCGCGTAGCTCCAGTTTGTATACAATTCATCGAACTCAAAACTCAGTTGGGGTATTTACATCGACTAAGCCCGGAATATATAACACTAGGGCCCACTCGACCCGGTTGAATTGAAAATTTTATGTTTTTTTCTTTGTTTCGACAAAATAAAAGTTTTCGACTTAAGTGGCGTAGCGTAACAACCGGGAAGTAATTAAATGCGATCAGTTAAAATCTGAAGCCTTACGACTGACACGGTTACGGAATGCGAGAGATAATATTTAACAATAAAATTATGTACGGAAATTTTCTCTCACCTTTTTAAATGCCATCCTCGGCAAAGGAAAAACTTATCAAAAAGGACACATATACATAAAACTAAAGCACAACCATTAAGCAGATAAGAAACCACATTACATTGCCTATCGTTGACTACGAAAAGACATTTTGAATGTCCCTTTCATTTCAATGTGTACAAAAGTTGTGCTAATTTTACTCCAATATATCTTATCCTATATACAGGGATACTCATCTGCCGTATATTCAAGTATAAATTAAATCGCATAGATTAAGAACATCTTAACCCAAAGATTTCTTGGGATCTTAAAAGTCAAAGGTGCAACAAAGGACTCGTAAATCTTACGTAAAACATTTTATCCATTTCAATTTCATGAGGGTTATCTTCTTACGTATAATGGGCCAAGATAGACTAACTAATATTTATTAAGCTGCTTGTTTGTATAATAAGATATATATTCGACAAAAATAAATGAGTTAGTTTACAAGTGATGATGTGGAAAACTTCAAAATAGATTCTGGACGTTGTATAGGGCTGGGTGCGGATTATCAATTTCAATTCAATTTGCTTAGCGAGGCTCTTTAACAGGAATGGCGGTGGTGAGTATGTACAATGATCAGCAGAAAGTCAATTTTTCTCCGTTTTTACCAATTAGTCGTACGATAGTTATTAAAAATGTAAACTTCTCAGTGTAGGGTTGTTTGATGCATCCAAATTGAAACGCTATGTTTGGGATTATTTATATTCCCTGCATTCGGTCAAACGACCGCCTTCAGGGCTATAAACAATTTAACCAAAGCTGCAACAAGCCACACAATACTGAGTAGTTGAATCTAGTGGCAGCCAGCAATACAAAACTTTTAGAAAAATGTAAATATTACCCCAGTCTACAGACGACAATCATATTATAGTGCTTCTATCGGATCTATTACTTCACTAATTTGATCAAAGTATTTTCATTTTATTTTTATTTCAAATGATTAATTTCGAATCTTTTACTTCAATATTTTTGGTATTATAAGGCTACATTTAGTAAGAGTTTGTCGTTTTCTCACGGCAGTCGTTATCAATAATTATAAAATATACCCAATTTAACTGAAGCATTAAATTTTAACACTTAAAAAGATTCAATTAATGCTCAGAACCTGACCTAAAACATGACCTTCAGGTCAGGTCATGTCAGATAATTAAAGGTAAAGCTGTAAAGCTGAGGTCCTCCACATTCATAATAAGTAATAATTTAATCAAATAATTGCATTAGTGAGGTCACAGAACTCATCAAAGTTCACCGAGGTTACTTTGTTTTCGAGAAATTTTCCGGAAGTCATATTTTCGTCCGATAATCAGCAAATTTTATGAAGTTAATATTTGCCCCAGGAGTACTTGACCTCAGCTTTCCAACGAACCCACACACGCCCGTGTCCTCGTCACCTTTCAGAAATGAAATCCGGACTACGAAACCCCATTTTTCGACTTTTGGCCAATTCCAACCAACCAGGTATGGAAGATCAAAAATATCTGAGACTGGTTTTGGGGCCTAGGCACCAAGGACTAACTAGGCATATGTAAAAAAGTCCCGGAAAAAATAGTGCCGATTTCGGCCAGTCAAAATTCAAAAGAATCCCTCTAAGGTCTAGGTCCACATTTCTATCAGTGTGGACTTTAAAGATGATAAGCTCCGTCCTTTTAGAATTTTGGTCATTTTATGCAATCCATCCAAGAAAACTTAATTTACGTTTTCTTGATTTGGTCTTTCTACATGGAGGCTAATTTCGCAGCGGACAAAATTTTTCATTTTTGAAGTTTTTAATTTCTCTTTCACATTACGCATTTATCAAATCTTTTACATACTCTCGGGTCGAAAGTGACTCATTACAACCCTAGAGATGAATACACTAGTTTTTGTGTTTTATTGACCCCGACTTTGCCTCGGATCAACAAAATACACACAAAAACTCTTCTTTTCAACTTTTCATACCTTGTTAAGCAAAATCATTTGCATGAATGACTTAATAATCATTTACACAGCAAAATAGATAAAAAATTGAAGAGTCGAATGAGAATTTTGTAAGTGCGAGGCGAGGTCAAAGTCAATCAACGCATGAAAAAGTGACTTTTCATTTTTATTCTGAGATTTAAAATGGATTTTACATGCTTAGGGCGTCGAGAGATGTGTATGAATTATGAAAAGTACGGGTTTCTTCGGCGCAGTTACATGTAAATTTAGTTAAATGCGGATCCAGAAAACATTTTTATGATGGCAACTACTAGTTGGCAACTAGACGATGGATGGTATTTCGTTCGACAGTGGTAATGAAGCAAGTGAATATTTGGTTTTCATGACTTTGCTTTACGTACGTAGCCCCATTATTACGCACCAAATAATTTCATTCATCAAAAATTCATTTAAAATTCCATCAGCCACTGACGATCTTAATGAGGGAATAATTGCGACGATGTCAAAACACTATACAAAACGGAAATTAAAAGTTCATCACATCTAAAACAGAACGTTATTGTCTGCACAATAATACATAATACAAACAAGGACAATTGCTGAGAGCGAAGAGAGCGAGGTTATCAATTGAAAATGAATGCTCATAAAATTAATTTGTTACTATCATTTCGCTATCGTTCGTTTTTTTTTGTACAATCGTACATACAAAATTATCTTATATCTGGTGTGTTCCAGAATGATTCACCAATTTGATGCGAAAAGAAAATTATCTCGTTACAATTTCCATTTCCCCCCATTCCAGCGGCAAGAAGGGAATATGTATAAAGAAAATATAAACCAAAACACACTTTCTTTTACTCTCCATAATTGTTTCAAAGCATAGAGATTTCAATGGGTGATAGAGACGTATAGAATGTAATCCAGTCATCTGCCATATCTTCTAAAGGCTAATCTATTTCTTGATTTGATTTTATTTGGCGATTTTATTTAGTGAAAGAATTACCTTCTTTTATATTACCTCGGATGAGTATTTTGTATTTAAATGTCTTTTCTGTCGTAATAGTAAGTATGAACCGTATGTAGTGTAAGGGCTTCAGCATTTGAAGCGATTTTCAGTTTTATGGTGAACGAAAGACGAAAACGAAGAAAAAAACAACTCTCTGCTCCTCTGCTGTATAATATGAACAAAGACATTGTTGAAAGCGAAATTCGGAAAAGTTTGTTGGCTGATGGAAATATTTCAAGAGTTTTAAGTGTCTCCGTGAATGAGTACCGGGGATGAAAGTAATTTTTCGGTTTTAAATTGTTATTTAGGTCGATTCGTTCAAGGGTAATAAAATAAAGTCGGTAATTGTTTGAAATTAGGAATTAAAAGATTTTCTTAATTTCACACAAAGTAAATCTTTGCAGTTTTGTACGTTTGAAAATAATTGTCAGAATGAATGAAAACCTAAAAAAGATTCGAGCTCATTCATGCATATCGTTCGTTGCATATTAGACACACACACAGCCATGGCAGGGTATGCCGTAATAAATTTTGTTTAAGATATACAATTTTAAGCGAAGTCTTTATTTTGCGCCTTCTTTTACTTGACAATATGGAAAACGTTTCACTTTTAAATTAATATCGAAAACATGCGCTGAACCAAACAGCCACAGAATGTGACAATATTTAATGTTGGGGTTTTGGAGCTTAAACCTAATTAATTAATTAATTTTTGCTGTTTTCAATACATTATAAAAAATGAAAATCTAATTCATCCCATTCATTGCTGACAATCGCCCGAGTATTGTATTGTGAGACGTGAGACGTCTCTTTTCGAACCTTTGAGACTTTTATTTTTACTCGGGCGTCAAAATGATACAATGTTGCAAAACCGCTCGAAATTGGGAGGGATTTACGATTTTAAGTTAATGTCGACGGCGAAATATTCATATTTAGCATGTGGCAAAATTCATAAAATTTCTTAAAAATTCTTTTAAAAAAATTCCGAAATTGTAAAAATATAATTCGTAAAAATAGGCCCTGATTGGATGTGCAATTCATTAATTCGGAAACCACTTTGTTATACTGGCCTTCGGCGCAGATATACAAAATATTCACTTGTCGAAGAGACAGTACCGAAGCTTGTTGCTCAATAAAAATACACTTTTGAGTTAATACAACTGTTAATGAATTACTTTGTGGTAGCTTTATCATAGGACTCGCCACGAGTCAGGAAGTGTGAGAATTGCATTTGAACTATGATTCACTAGACTTTTTCGTTAGCAAATCGGTATAGTGTTCGCTAAAGCACTGTATCGAGTACCACTGTCGCCAGGGCCTGATGAGAAATGGTATTTTTAGGCTGCATATTAATGCAAAACGACGTATTTAATGTTCTCACAGATCGAAACAGTTTTCGAATGTCTTATCATTGATTCGACAATGTGCCTGTCTTAATGGCACGGATTTGTTGTTGATTTGATGAATGCTTAGTATTTTAACAATTCAATTAATTTAGATACATTGCACTCCTTATCTATAGAAGATTCAAAACTCAAGTCGTACGTTGGGACTTATGAAGGTTTAAAAAAACTTTCATTTGTCTATACGTATACGACTGCATAAACCCTTGCTTTGAATTACTTTCGCAGCGTCAAATATAATCTACTTTCTACTGTCCTCTATATCTATTTGGTGGGTACTTCACTGATCAAATACGATTGGATCAGAAAATGTGGTCTCTAGTTTTGACAATAAACTACAAGTCTTAGTTGAGGTCTTAGTTGAAATTTAAATAACAAAAATAAGAAAAATAAGTGACAATGACAAGTAAGATCGCAGCTATAAATGGTATTACTGACCTACTACAAGTATACCTAGGTTATGACGACTTCTTTGATAACTTCTTTTAGGTATCATTAATAAAGTATGTCACGCGTGAGAAAGAGATGCAAGATATGGTTGAAAATGTAGTTAGTTTATTCGTTTAGAGACCTCACCAACAGCCTTTCGCTGCCAATAACAAGCGCAGCGTGAACCATCGGCTTAATATGACTTCCGAATCACGCCTCGAAGTATGCAAATACTCTGTGAGTAAACTTAGGTAAAAAAAAGTTTGGGTGCTTAATTGATATCAGGCCTAAATGTAGGCTAGACACTATATGTATTCTACGTCATACGAGTCATTCAGTGTGTGTATCGTTGCAGCCACCAAACACACGGCAACTATCCAAATTATGAAGCTTGAGTGAACTTTAGGGAGTTGCCAATGCGATATAATCGCTAGAAAAATTCCATGTGGAATTGTCTGACGCGGGATTCGAACACAGAGAGGTAGGTAATAAATGAACGTTATTGGTTTTCGGTTGATCGTTAAAAATCTAAGCTAAGCTTACCAATATTTTCGGTAAATTGGTACCAATTTCCACTTTATAAAGGTAAAGAGGCAGAGAAAAAAATCCCTCGAATATAATTTCCCGTAGCATTACCATGACAAAATCCCCTACAATTTTATCCTTGATGAGTGGAACGCTCACTAGTGATGTTGCACAATTCATTTCAGTTTTTCACTCTTTTTATTCCCCTGCTACAACTTTACACTCATTTCGAAGCTTTAGCGTTTAGCTAGTTAAGTTACATAAACGTTGATGTACTGGCTGTCAAACTGACGCATTACCATTGGCAATAAATTCAACAAGAATGCATATTTATATACGCTCATAGAACTGGATGCTCAAATAATGCAATAATGGGTTACAATAACAAAACAACGTTTAGACACGGTATAACACAGAGGATGAAATTCGGTATATGAAAAACATGCAAAATGTTTGAAAAGATGTTCTCATATTCTTGTTCTAGCTAAAAATATCCCAAATTAATACCTCTACAATATATCGTTCCACATCGGGCCACCCGTACCGTTCATACGTCTTAGATAAACATAAATCACTAAAATAGCCGCGAATAGATTGTTATATTGACTAAAAACCGTTTAAATTAAAGGAAGGTGTTGTTCGTAACCACAACTCTATTGTAAATAAATAGTGATCGGGAATGTTGAGGTATTGCGCTAAACGTTGATGGTTTTGGTAGTTAACGAAATTGTAAATTTTTGCCAACCAAAATCTGAAGGGAACTCGCCATGAAAAAAATTCCGGTATCCAACAATGGCAGTGTAATATACTGGACTGATCTGTGATGTTCTAATTGCTAGGCACAATAGAACATAAACAGAATAGTCTAAAATTCTGTCGATATGTCTTCCATCGTGGATAGCTAAGTGCAGCTAAGATGAACTTTGTACTGCAATGTTAACAATAATATACTTGTACCGAATTTGTACAGTATAGGATTTTTCGTGGTAGTTGAACAGTACTATTGTCTATTGCGCTACACTATGTACAAGATAGATGAGAATGATGGCCTGCTCAGCTGAATAGTAATGCATTTTAGTTGTAAGTCTATGCTGCTAAGTTACACATTTGTACTTGTTCCGCTTCAAAACAAGTGTTGAATATAATTTTTTGGATGTAGCTGTAGCACATGAAGCTCCTACTACAATATCAATAGAATTCGTTCGTAAATATTAGGTTTATGCACGGACCTGTCAATTTACGCACTGATTATGAAGCATCCACTACAATACGTAACATCTACTACAACAGATCTGTTAGTGTGTGGCTGTTATGATCAGAGCGAGAAAACCGAAGACTAGTTAATTGCCTTGTGGTACTTGTGAAAATATTGCTTTCTATTTCAACATGTTACGTTGAGAGCGAGAGGACCGAAGACCAGTCTATTAAAAGTTGTCTTGGGGTACTTGTCAAAATATTTCTTTCTCTTTCATCATAACACTATATATCAGGGCATACTTTTTAGAAACTTTTAGAGAAAATCGAGAAATTCAAGAAACTTTGAGAAATTCAAGAAATTTCGAGAAATATTTCTTGAATTCTCAAAGTTTCTTGAATTTCTCGAATTCGATAAATTTCAAGAAATTCCAGAAAATTCAAGAAATTCGGGAAACTTCGAGAAATTCAAGAAATTTCTAGAAACTAATTTCTCGAGTTTCTTGAAGTTTCTCGAATTTCTTGAATTCAAGAAACTTTAAGAAAGTCGAGAAAATTCGAGAAATTTCAAGAAATTCAAGAAATTAGTTTCCAAAAAGTAGGCCCTGCTATATATAGTGAATATTTTGACATTACAGTAGATAAAAAATTGACCTATCACATTATGATTTGACCAGAAGTAAAAAGGTCGATGTCGAAAATTTTTGGAGCGAATATCACCCGATTCTCGAGTGACTGATGGTGTGTGAAGTGGAATCAAAGTTCTTCAGATTAATATTATATGCGTTTTATCTTCAGGACGAATTGAGAACCGGAAAAATAATTTTTGTATGAAGAAATTGAAGAAAATCGAAAGAAATCGAAGATGTGAGCGGTGTGATTAATCTTTTGTTTTTTCCACTCATAAGGCAATGAGAAAATGATGTTTTCTAGACGCTCTGATGACAGTTCGAGGGATATAATGTCTATTTTATTCTCTGTCAAAACCAGAGTGGAGAAAAAAGACGGTTAATCACCCATGAAAAAAGCTCACTCGCTCCGCTCAAGACTTTATCTGAAATTCAAAGAAAATTTATCAAACATAAGTTATGTCCCTAATCTATGGTCGAGGTAAGAAGCATGATGTAATAGTTTACCCTTAATTAAGAATCTATAAAAAAAACATTTTTTTGAAAGAGTAATATTTGTAATAGGAAAATGTGCTGCTAAAAAATCCCATCCAGCAACATTTTCATATATTGCACGGTACAATTGTTTAATCGTAAGATTATTGACCGATGAACAGACATCTATTAATTAGTTTAACGAAAACCAAAACGTACACTGTTCTTAAGCCCAATGATTCTAAATTTCCAACATCACCAAACAGGTGCACTTAAAACTACTTAACTGCCTTGATGTCAGACTTATAATGTTTATGTTTGACAGAATCAAAAACTTTTGCAACCGAAAAGTAGTAAGTATTATTTTTATTCGTTTTTATTTTGTTTGTTGTTTATTTAATGTGTCTGGGCTGGTGAAAAACTACAGCAGATCACACACACGGCATTAAATACGAATAGAACATTTTGTATAGATTGACTATGGTAAATCAGACGTATAAATAAACTTTTCATCGCGTAGGTCCAATAAATGTTAATGTTAAGTTGTGGTATTCGATGTAAACACTTTTTTTTCTCGTGTGTATCTCACTAATTCAGGTAATTTTTCTTGATTTCGTTAATGAAAAAGAAGAAGAGGCAAACCATAAGGAGGGACCCGTACGAATAGTGGACGCAATATGAATTTGTTGTCCATAAAAGTCATATATCTTGAGACTACACTGCATTTTTGAAACTCTTCATTTAAATCCTTAAACTATATCTCATCAAGTTAATAGATTCCTATAAATACAGCTGTAGCTACATTTACTTATAGCTATATATAACTTAATATATAGCGGTATATAGGTGAACATATAGATGTTCATAAATTGGATGCATGCAACACCCCACCTATAACCAATCATTTCTCTGTTTGACAGAAACCCTCTAAGTATTATTTTTACCAAGATATTTCACTTTCTTTAACTAAAATTCAATATGGCGACTGCGGCCATTTTGTTGCAGGACCGGTAATAATACTACCGCCTTACGGTCGTCATTACCTTTCAAATAAAAAAGCCATTGAAAATAGTATAAGATTTCCTCGATATATTGACGATCACTCCAAGGAATCTAGCTCATAATCCAGTGAACTGAATTTTATGATTTTCTTCCTAGTTGGTATTGTCCAAACTTATTGAATAAACCAAATCTAAACGAAATCCGTTCAAATTTGCTTTACGTATTTACCCTTCACCTGAGCCACACCAAGCACACTAAGCCACGAGTCGGTCATTCGATTTCTAGAAACGTTTGTTTACAGATTGACATATCATTTGCGAGTGTCCGGTGATATCGTCTCAGTTTCGTATAGGGAAGACAAACATTTTTCATGCTAGCGATCTCATTCTGAGAGACCCCGTTTTAGATGAGAAAATAAGGGTTCAGCCATATTGGGTGAGGAAATGATCAATTTTCTTCAAAGTACACAACAAATTTTCGCAAAACGCAACCAAGAAAAACGTTGTGTTCACATCGAGGAGAAAATAGGAAATTCTACCTTGAGCTATTGATGAAATTTCCTATTTTCTTCCCTTGGTTAACAAATAACTATTTATTGTTGATTTGACACATCCAGTCAACCACAACAGGTTTTCCCTTATTCAGAGTGTCACAAACGTGGTGGTAAACGTACAAGACCCCCGGTACTTTGTACGGGTCTAAAAAGACGGAGAGAAAAATTGGATTTTTTTTGGTTGTATGAAATGACAGGAAATATTTTTTTATCTATTTTTCCATCTCACACACAACTCTATCATTCAATTCTTGTTAAAATTAAACATTTTTTTGCTTATGAGAATTTATTAGTTCCTCTTGTATGAAAAATCCAGATTGTAAAAATAATTTATGATTACGAACTGTGTTGAGGATAGGTAAAAAATTTATTTTTGAATGTAAAAGCTTTACTTCTGCTCCTAGCAACTAAAAAAATTACAACAAAAGTGTACCCCCAGTATATATAAAACATTTCTTCGTTATGAATCTCTCCTTAGTTTTTTTTTTCTTCTTCGAGAAAATATGCGTTCCATTTCTTTAACTTCCTTTGTAGACAGCGTACCTATATATCTCATTCCTAAATATAGTGTATTCTTTGCATATAATAAAATTTATTTTAAAGTTATTTGACCGAGGAAAATGGCAATGAATCAGAAAAGCGTCCTTGTGGCGTCATAAAGAATCGTGACGGTATATGAACCGAAACAGAGAATAAGGTATTTTATATAGCAGAATGTAATGTATTAAAGTTGAATATGAAAGTTGGGCATGTATATCATATCGAGAAAAAAAAGAGAAACTGCAATGTACATTTGCCAGAGTGTTACAAAGTTTTCAAATATAGTAAAAAAAATAGAATGAACGAAAGCCGTTTCTGTGCGCCACACGTTATGAATTTTGAAGACATTTCTGTTACTATTGATCCGACATTTATATGAATACAATCGTCAGCTGTTTGCTACCTCTATATTAAACCGGAGAGAGTGCTCAATCAACGTATATATATATATGTTCGGCAACGCAATCTTATTGATTTTACTTTTTAAAAGGCAGAAGTCAGTCAGTAGGAAGACATGTCCTCTGACCCTTCAATTTCCTTAATTTGCTTAAGACAACTTTACTGTTTTACGCCGTAAATTGATTGACAGAGATGACCCATCTGTTAAATTTGGAGTCACCCTCTGAAAGCGAACATCGTCGAATGTTTACTAAATAAATATGAATGAAAATTGTTACTTTCTTGAATAATTCTGACTCAATCACTAATTGTTTCATGGGAGTAAGTATTGTTATACACATTCTATCCACTACGGGGCTGGCATACAATACCGACGGAAAGGAAATGCGCAAGAAAAACCCTTCACTATTGTTTGTATATCAATTTCATTTAACTTTCCACATATATCCATTATTTACAATGAAGATAGGATATGAGATTAGGTTTATTGAAGCAAATTAATTTATCATTTTATAACATGAAGGAACATGTGTAAAGTACGAGAGTTATGCTTCCTATCCAGTAAAAACAAAACGTTTTCGAAATCTATATGTAATGCGAAAAGGTATGATTTTAGTAGAGTAGTAGTTAGAGTGTGAGATAATAACATTGACGGTGTCGAGTTTGGGGGAGAATAGGTAACATTTCCTTCGGCAAGATAAGTTTGATGCGTCGTCATTGTAATTTTTTTTATAGGTAGGGATTTTTTTATTGTGAACGCCTGACCACTGTTTCCATCTGTGAATAGTTTTTTTTTCCGGAAATTCCAACAAAGCGAAGTTTTGCTCCTAGAACACAACGTTTTTCATATGTGTGATTAACCGTTTTCCACCACATCAATTTGTTACATAATTTTTCTAAACAAAAACAAAGTTGACAGTTCGGTGGAGAAAATGTCTATTTTCTCCTCTGTGGGAAGCGGGAAGAAAATAGACATATCCTCTTCCCAATTGTCATCGAAAATAAGGTTAATCACACCGCAAACACGAAATGGTTATTGACATGAATCTCATGTCATGAGAAAGTATAAAAGTCGAATTATCAATTTTTCGTGTGAATATTGTTGATCCGAGGCCAAGTCGACCCTTGAAACTTTCTTTTGAATTTTAAACCAATTCTCTTTTTTTCCATAGGTGTGTAATAAGTAACTTTTGCCTATGTGTTTGTTTGACGAATCGTAACTGAAATGGAATTTGTCCATTTCATTTCATCGCTTGTTTAATTCCCAAAAACAAGCTAACACATTCGAGTGTGCGGTCAGCTACCACAAAAGCTGGTCGATCCAACTGGTTTGTATGTTCAGGTGTTACGTAAGAACAAGTAAACGTCGGAACCTATGACCAACCGCTTCAGCAAGGCTATATAATTTCACTGTACGGCTTTAAAGACCTCCATGGTGCGATAATATCAACCTGAACAATTACTAGTGTCGTTTATTGTAATAATAACCGCGATGATTTTATATCGTGCTATCGATTCACAGCTATCCGCATTACACAGCTCAAATGACATATTTTCTCATCATAATTATTTTCTACAATTTTTTTCTTCCTCTCCTACTTTTATAACCGAATAATATCCATAAATATCAAGTATATACAGCCGACACTAAATTACAAGGCGTTGTAATAAGACCGAAATAATCTCTGGTTACGCGCAGAACGTTGAAAATTGATCGTAATAAAGTGCTGAGCAATATTTTATTTTTATCCATTTTATAGGTAAATGGCATCTTGCAATTTTCAATATAGATACATGTACGGTAACCACAAGTATAGGTTATAGATATATTTAAAAGATATAGCATTTTATATACAGATTTATGATCGTAATGCGGTATATACCCTTATACGTGTATATATAATGCAAGGAAGAAAAAAAAAACTTTTAAAAGGATTTTTCTCACATTGCATGATATTTATAATGTAGCACTAAATTATAAGAATGAAAATTATAATACAGAGTGTCGTTTATATATATATTCTGTGACTTAGTCTGTCAATTGATTGGACGCTTTAATTCGAATCGGTTTTTTTACCAATCACCGATAATTTTTCGTACGGTGACCCAAACCGTATTTAATATCTCTGCAAATTAATGAGGTGCAGTTCCACAATTTAATAGAATTTCGGAGTTGTGCTTGCAGTTCAAACCCAGGTTCATTGTGTAAATTGCGTGGAAATTAATCGTTGTACCATTCAATGAGTTTGCACCGAAGATAATTGTTGAGGTGTAAATCGGTTTGTTTATGTGGTGTATGACAGATAGTGGTTTCACAACACAACCGGCCTGCTTTTAATATAATTTGCCTCCGGAATGTGTTTACACATAGTGTTGGATCTCGAACAGGAATGTTTTCACTGGTCGAATCAAGACAAATCAAGTGACCGTTTTAATTGGAAAATACATCGAAGGAGCACTGATTTGTAATAAGAAGAAAAGAAAAAGCAGAATAAACATAGAAGTGAAAAGGGCAACACGCCCGAATTAAAGTGTTACATTCTCCACCCCAAGGTCCACATCCTATTCGAAGAAACTAGAGTCTAGCTGGTGGCTAGTAACACCAGTTGATGTTGAAGAATCAACACATAGCCAAGATTTGTGATTCTTGATTCTGGTTCACAACAAAATCTAGATTCTCAAATATGGATAGAATACATTGAGATATTCAATGGTTATGATTTGGGTTGAAAGAACTAAAGGGAAGTTGTGGTGTTGCTTGAAAGCTTTGGCAAATTGTTATATTGCCCGATACGAAATACATTGGTTCTACGAATTTTGTTATCTATCCCTAGAAGGGCTTAAACTAGTGTATATCTCGACAACCAACCATCGTAGAAAATCCAAATTTGGTGTCAAAATGAAGTTATGGGAGCCAGATGAAGAATGGAATTTAAAAATGAAATTTTCGTTGGCGGGTGTGGCGTGCTTGACAAGTCAAATTTTTCGAATTTTAGATCTGAGAAGCGAAGTCCGCTAACGAAAGTTATATTTCCATCTGGCTCCCAATACTTGGGATAATGTAACAATTTCAACAGGTTTCAAACCGTGGCCTTATTTGGGACTCAAAGTGTTGTAGGAAGTGAGTTTATTATTTAAATCAACGTTGTCGTTGTGGAGCACGAATACTATTTTTTTTCTCCGAAGACTATACTTCGCGTCGCAGTGCTGAATTACTTACAAAATTGGATGTTTCGTATTGACGTAATTTCGTGATAAACGGTAAAATCGGAATTGTGTAAACTATTTTTTGTAATCATTGAGCACGATAGACCTACTACCCATATCCGACAGTACCGTCCAACACGTTTATCACGAAATTAAGTAAATACGAGATGTCAATTTGCGCACGTAATTCATCACTGTGTGGCGTCGCGGAGAGTCCATCAAAATGCGAAACATTAACTAACAAATCCACAAGATACATAGTGCATCATTTACGACACTATTTTTTGAGTAATTGTTGATAGGTCGTTATAATATTCAGAATTTTTTCAATTTTTATTGAATGTGAAATTGACGTAAATTATTTCGGAATTTTTTTTTCTGTTGTGTGTTGCATTCGTCTTTTTTATTTGTATTTGGCACTGTGAAATTTGATAAATAGACCAACTCAATTCGGTAAAAGGGTTATTAATTGCTGCAAAATTGTGCATTCAAATTGTTATTTTCTGGCTTTGAATGGGTTTTTGATTTATTTGAATTTATCACAAAATTGCAATATATGCGAGTTATATAGGAATTGGATGGATATAGACTCTGGTAGCGCCCGTTCCGAGATTCTATTGTTTTGTGAGATGCGAATAATGTTGCATTTAATTCAAAATATAGATATTAATAGATTCGTCGGTTAACCTGAGCTTATTAGTAACTTTGAATGCAATCTATCATTTCTCACTTGTGATGAATTTTACCGTTTTACCATTTTAATGTTCGATAAATCATAAATGTTCTGCCTCATCGCTTAAATCGTTAACCGATTATCCCACGAATTAGAGGTCAAAAGTGAGGATGCCATTGAAGAGAGTTGCTCATTTTACAAAATTTTCCGAATCCTGATATTTACATGATCTACCTGATCCACTCAGCCCGTACAGTAATATACGTCGAAGTAGATACAGTGCTTTGATGCGAGTACTTCATATTACATTGTTCAATATCTATCAACAACACGAATCGTTCGGTATTCGGTACAAAAAAAATCCATCATCATTCGATTCCAATCGACTCAATTCAAATTGATACGACCCATTTGGTGGAAGCAATTTTTCTTTAATTATTTCTTAAAGAGAGTCTGAATGTTAAAAGAAATGCAATAATTGTCACTCAATGAATGAAACCGATTTACGTTGAGTTTTATCGAAAATAGTTGGAGATTTATAAGTGAACGCTTTGGCTGGCCTAAATCTGTAAACAAAATATGGTTTTTATGTAAATATTTACGCTTTGAGTTTTGTGTACGAATTGAACGATTTGTTTTTTGTTTTTGTTTTTTTAAATATATTCACGAGTTTGGGATGATATTTTTTCATGGCTGCTGCACTCAGATTAAATAAAAAATGTCAAGCCTGTTGAACGATGATTATTTGAGCCAGGTCAAACGAACAGAATGGCTGGACTTATTCTTCTTCTTTTTTTTGAGCTAGTGATCTGTAAAACTTGTGACGTTCTGCAAAAAAAATCCTTCTCATTGAAGATCTGTAGCTCGAATTTGCGCAGATAAAAATTTTAGGTTCGAGTGTGATTACTTTCGATTGTTTAGAGATCATTTCAGATAAATTAAAAATTACCCTGCACGTACTAAATGGCGATACATCTAAAAAAAAATAATTTTACCAGTTCGAAATGTATAATAATCTGTTATCGATAACGACGGCAAAAATAATGACGAGGTCTGGGTTAAATGGTCCACTATATAGTAAAATGCATGTTAAAAAAATTGAAGTACCAGATTTGAAATCAACGGATTAAAAATTCTTTGAGCGATGGAAGTAATAGACCAGCTAATAATTCTGGTCATGTGCTTGCCGTCTGCAATCGTTAAAAGAATTATCCGTAGCTCTCTTCCTGGCATTGACCAAGAATCCTCTTAATCGAACAAACTGACAAATAAAGAAAAAGGAAAAATAATACATTAATTTAAATGTGTTTGTGACAGCTTCGTGTACAGAGAGTAAAAAAAGGGCTCTTATTGTCAAAAATAAAGGGACTCATAATGTCAAACGAAGCAAAGTTGAAGTTTTCGTGTTATTGGTGTGTGTGATATAATTTTTCAATGAATTTCGGGTCATAATTCTTTTAGGTAGTCTACCTCCATGGCATAAACATTAAAAATATTCGGAGGATAATGCATTCAAAATAGGTCTTGTCTTTCTTTCGTCATGATTTCTTGGTGTAAATAAAATCACCCAACACATGCAATTGTACAAGCATGTTTGAAAAATTGGAGACTTTTTGACATTGGAAAAATAAGTGTGTGTGTGCTAGGAGCAACAACAAAATGTTGGGCTATTCGAACCGTTCATTGTAATCAAACTTTACAAACCTGTAGAACTTTTCATAACAAGTGAAAAAAAACCATTACGCTCAAAGTAGCCATGAAAAAGTTCACCTTTCGCAGCTGCAGAAAATCTTAATATGTCTAAGGTATAGAGCACTGCACCGTTCAGCCGATGGACAGTTGGCAGCTAAAACGTAGCCGACACCCTTCGGCGGCCGGTTAGTATAATATTTATGGCGGCTAGCCGGCTCAGCCGGCTGAATAACAAAATTAAAATACAGTAGAAGAAAAGTAAATACCGTTAGGTTTACTGATTTGGGACTAGTTTTGGATTTCAAATGATTCCACACAAAATTTGTTTAACCAATAAAGGACTAATATTTCACATTCGGAATTTTTGGTAGGCACGCGATCGCCAGCTGAAATGAAATTAATCTAGGTTCTCTTTTGTTAAACACATTTTGTGTGGAATCGTTTGGAATCCACAATGAGTCCCAAATCAAAATACCTGACGATATTCACTTTTGTTCTCCTGTATTGCTACAATCGAAGTACGCAAGTCAGAAGTCAGTTACAGAGATATTTGTTTCATATGGATTAGGCGAAACCGCTTCCATTCAAAAAAGGAATCAAACATTCAACAAAGGCTTTAGCTGTTTAAGCTGATCTCACTCGTACTATAACTACAACACGCGCACGTTTTACCATTTCTACCACATGTGAAACATTCATGACTTTATTGTACTGACCTCTACCAGTCGACAGGTGCGTACACAATTTTGTAAGCCAACGAAAAAAAATTGCTGCAAAATTCTCCGAAACTGTGTTAAAACCAAAACTTTCGCAAGCCATCTTCCGCCGCCGATTTTTAACACGGCTGAGGCGGCTGAGAGGGGTATCGGCGGCGGTTCCGGCTGATATGCTTTTTCGGTGGCGGCGGCGTGGCTGAACGGCGCAGTGCTCTACTAAGGTACTGGTCCAATAATCACGACTTAAAATCAGATTTGGAAGCATAATCTCTTTCCAATAAACCGCAAATCACGATCCCTTCTTTACTATTTCACCATTGGTAATCCATGCTCTAAAGAGAGTCAAGGTTAAATGGAAATCGGTTAACACTGAAAAAAGCACACGAAAATCAAATTAAATTATGGAAGTTTTTTTACCAAATGAAAAAAAAAAGATCAAAAATACTCTCGATTCTATTTACTGATTATTATTACCATGGGTGTACCCACTTTACCATAAAAATTGTCGTAAAATACCATCGATTTTAGGCAAATTGCCTTTACAATTAAAAAGTTTACTATAACAGAAAATCGTTGTTGCCGAAAACTATTACATTCAACAGGGCTGGTACAACAATAAAAAATGTTCTAAGCAGCGACAATAAAAATTGTTCTAAGTTACACCCCTGTGCTGATTACATAACATCCACACAACACAATTGTTGTTTTATTTTCGACACAACAACAACCCTCGACAAATATCCCAATAAGTCATTACCTTATCTAGGTTTTCGGTAACCGGCAAAATAAACTTCAATTGAAGTGGTCTCCGTGGACCGTTTTAATAAAGCCTCGAAGCAGCGTTCAGATGTTACGAAGTAATAAAAAAAAGTGAAAAGCAAATACCAAATGGAACGTACATTCCCTTCAAAATATATGTGAGAGATGATTTTCTGACCGTTTCCGGTCTGTATGCGGTTTAACGTAAAATGTTGTTTAATATATTTTCGGTGATGGTCGGTATTATGACTGTTGATTATTATGTAACATCTATAATCTACAGGACGTATAAATGGATTTGTTATTAGCACTTTTCTTCGGTTCGTTATATTTATTTGGATGTTTGATTAGGTGCATTCTATGTTTGCATGCGGTTGTAACTTAGAAACTTTATTATCTTTAATTAACAAATGAAGTACAATCGTTCCCAATGGATGTGCAAGGTTTTTTCTGCAAACATTCTAAGGTATTATGCCATTGGAGATTTCAATTCTATTATTTTGAAATGAGGAAGAGAGATGGAGGCCGACATACACACAGAGAGAAAGAGAAAGTTAAAGCCATTCGAAAATTTAATAAAATTCTTTTACGCTGAATAGCATAAAAGCAACTTATTCACACGGATTGAATACATTTCGCAAATCCTTGCAGATCTATATCATACAAAAGATAAAATCCTACTAAAGACCAATATGAAAAGTGTACATTATTTTGTTCAGTATTATTTGATTTGATGGCAAATAAATGGGGACGCAGAAGAGAAGAGCAAAAAAAATCATTCTTTTAAAGGCCACAGTATGACATATTTTCATAAAAATTGTGTCTGTTCGCAATTATGCAGGAAATAAAAGAAAACATCTGTATGCTGAGCAGTTTTAATGGAGAATAATGATGGCGAATACGGATCGAATAATGACTGTGTACAACACTGTTGGGTGTACAGAGAGTTAATTACTTCAGATTAAGATGTGTATTACCAGTGTGATGAACAGATATTTTTGAATAAAAAGTCAATCGCCGAAAAGTTTGTATTTTCTTTTGCAGATATCGTATACGTATGCATCATCATACATGAGCGATAGGGCGTATCGAATTTTGCAAATTTTAAGGACCGCGATAGTCTGTGTGCGGAAAACGTATATCATCGAAAACTGTGTCCGGGCATGTGGTTGATGGATCCAATGGAGCCATGGAAGAAGTCCCCCCGGGCGACTTTAAGTTTCCGAAGGTCATAATTCGGAAAGTTGATGCCTAGTGTGCTGGAAGTGCTCGACCTCCTCTACCACCTCATACCACAGGATAAAAAAAAATAATTTGTCTCTCAGGAAATATAAGTCAAAGACCAAAAGGTCACATTTTCGATGTTAGGCAATCATGGCAATGGCACCTTTTGGACCATATGTTTCTTCGGTAGATTTGTAGAGTTTTCAAAGCTCTACATCCCGCTAGAACATTGTTTTCAAAAATACTCTCAACTTTCCGAATTATGACCATCGGAAACTTAAAGCCGCCCGGGGGGACTTCTTCCATGGCTCCATCGGATTCATCAACCACATGCCCGGACACAGTTTTCGATGATCTACGTTTTCCGCACACAGGCTATCGCGGTCCTTAAAATTTGCAAAATTCGATACGCCCTATTGAGCGACATTACATTCGTAAGGATATTTTTGTTGAATTATGTGCATAGGCAACGTATACTAACTACATTGTATACTTATGATGATGACTTACATCTGTCATGCATTCTAGTCGAATTATTTATCGTGAAACTGAACCAAAACGTAAGGAAAATTATCGCAACAAATACATGGAGTGTAAACTGAACCAAAAGATGTGGAGATCAGTCGGAACAAATACATGGAGTGTAACTGAACCAAAATATGTGGAAAATAGTCGTAACAAGTAAATCGATTGTAAAGACGGATACACATTAGGGCTTTACTTTCGTCGTATTCCCATCAATTTTGCACCAAAAAATACGACGATATTGAACGATACGGTATTTAGATGTGTATAACACATGACGCACAGGATACCGAAGCCGAATATATGAAAACAATTGACATAAGAATCGACAAAATACTGAATATTCAGAATTCTGCGATTCTGCATATTTCGCATGAAATGAGAATACGAATTTCTCTTTCGTTTAATATTTCGAAATATTGTATTCTCAACTGACTCTAGGTGGTAATGTGTATCCACCTTAACTAAATCACAACAAACTGAAAATTATAGCAACAAATACATGAAGTGTAGGTGAACCAGGATGTTCCAAAAATTGTCATTACAGGTACATGGAGTGTAACTGATCCAAAATATATGGAAAATTGTCGCAACGAGTATATTCAGTTGGAATGAACCAACATATCTGGAACATTGTCGCAACAAGTGTAATGGAGTGTAACTGAACCGAAATGCATGTGTAATAGAATCACCGAAACAAGTTAACCGACGTCGAGGATAATTCTGACATTTTTCTTCTGATACATGACTAATGACTACAGCCTCATGGTCACTCTATATTCCTCCCTATGGTCATATGTAATATATTGTTTCCCTTTTTATCCGATTGATATAAAAGCTGAAATACTAAATTTAAATTACAGCATCTATGACAAATTTTCAATTAATTGGCTGTATCTAAAATGTCTTTATGCTCACATTAATATTCCCAACGGCATGTTAAAATACCCAATGTATGCTCCTCCATGAATATATATACACATTTTATCTATGAAAATCTTCCTGCAATTACGTTTCCAGCGTTAACAGGCCAGATGACCAGATACGGCTTTACTTGACCAATTTAATGGCCTCTCATATTATCAAGGTTTAAACTCTGTGTTATGGAATGCCAATTAATTGTGTAAAGTATAGTCTCTTTTGTTGCATATCATGTATATAAATATTCCACTTTAGAAAAGGAGGTCGACGTATAGATCGTATACAATAAATATGTGTGTCTGGGTGTGTGTTTGAAGGGACGGAAAGGAAACAATTTTGTGCTGTTAACCTCTCAATAAAGTATTTTTTTCTCCATCCGTTTTTGTTTTTAAGTTTATTTGATTTAGTAATTGCGTCTGCTTTAGTACCTTTTTTATTAATTAAATTTATACTTAATTTTATTTATTTACCTTATTACCATGAAAACATAAATACACCACTTCGGAACGATGAAATATGTGTTTTATGAACACATAACTTTTTATTTCATAAGATAGATGATAATATCTATGTTAGGGGTGGCCCATTTTCTGGGGACGCGAATGAAACTGGTCCACACACAAAAAAATCGATCAGACCACTTTTCAGGTCTGGTAGAACTTCGAGTGGTGAAATATTGGACTATTGTCACCAAAAAAAAATCTTCAAGATATTTTCGCCCGTTTCTTGGTTTTCAACTTGGTATGCTATCACAATAAAATGATTTTTTTTTTGCTTTTATGTGTGACCAGAAACTTTTCTGATGGTCGATTGAGCAAATTGGAAACTTCAATAATTCAAAAATATCGTCGAAGGTCTGTGGATGTTTCGTTGATATGGCTAATTTTCAAAGGTATTTTGGAGGAATTGCTAATAAAGAAAGATTTTGAAAATATTTTTGATCTTGGTCGAAATATTACATTTTTTGGGATTGAAATTTTTTTGAACTATTTTTACATGTTAAATGCGACGAAAACTGTACTTTTCATGTTTCAAGCACTACGTCCGACCTTCAGCATGTAAATCCATTACACAACTCGGGATAAAATTGAAAGTATAATTTTTGTATGTTTATTGAATTCGGATACGCCTCGGATCCACGAATGTCACACGAAAATTCTATTTTTCATCTTTTGCTATGTAATAGTGTACAACATCCTTGCTTGTAAGTTAATTGTTTTGGCAGGTGTGATCTTTGCGGAACGAGCCAAAGGTCGGTAGAGTAATCACACAAGCCAAAACAATAACTTACAAACAATTACGTAAGATATTTTACAGCATCTGTACGGTAAGTGCATTTTCACTGTCACAAACACATGTAAATGACTAGTACAACCTTAGGGATGAAAAGTAAATTGAATTTAAGCTCAAAAGCATTAAGGTTTTACACAACAAGTGATAAAAAGATGAAAAAGGAGTTTTCTTGTGTATTTTGTTGAGCCGAGGTCAATAAAGACACGAAAAATGCTATTAGTGGCCTGAGGACAAGTGTTTTCGGCCTCGCTTGTCGTGAAATACTGTTTTTGAAGCCAAATATAAAAATCAAAAAAATGTTTTCACAACTAATTGAAAAAGGTCAAAGTTGACATAATTCGATCAAAAAATATTTTCAAAGTCTTTCTGTATCAGCATAAGCCATCGAAATAGCTTTAAAATAAGCCCATCACAACGAAATATCAACCGATCTGAACTGGTCTCGCTCAACGAAACGATCACCCCTAACGTATGTACATATGCAGCGTATTTGTACGTATATACAAAGCTTTTTCTCTAAACGACATGAAAATGTTAAGTACCACCCATAAAAAATCATTGAATATCAGTGATATCATATGTATAATAGACACACAGCCAGAGAGTGAGAGTTGCGTTGATACAATTAAGAAAATTATAATGATTTTTATTATCTTTTTCATGTCACATTCCCCAGATAGTTTCCATCCACACCACACACCCATAATAATACAATATTTCGATTACATATAAGTGACACTGCGAAATTAACACGAATCAAATACATGGCTAAGCATATCTTCATTGAAATTACCATATCTTCTGAATGGATGTGCTAACACACTGATGGCCAACAAAATAAACAATTTAATATACCAAGACGATGTGACAATGATGCTGGGCCTAATTAATAGGCACTCGTTTGTGTGTGTATCAATTTCGACAGCCAGCAAAGTGAATTTGTGCATGGCATTCGAGCTAAATATAGTTCGTTTACATGCCAAACACTGTTGACATTTTTGCATGACGGACAGTACGGATGACAATTATATCCGTAATCCTTGCCACGTTTAAAAAAACCATTTTTTTTAAACGTATAAATGATCGGAAAATTGTATACAAGAAATAAACCGCAATAAAATTAGCTGTTAAAACCAGACGTCCTATAACTAATTACACAGAGAAGAAAAAACAAATTCTCCTTCCCTTTCAAAAAAAAAAAAAAACTTTAAAAAAATGACTGCCGACATCTCATTAGGAAATGAAAAATATCGTCTCGTTCCATCCTTTTAACACCTAGCCAATTTTAGCTTTTGCATATATATACTTAATGAGTAGCACCAAGTAATAACCGTACCACACTCTTTACATCTACGTATACGAACAACACCAGCAGTCAAGTCTGTGAGCAAATTAGGAACTTTGAAAAATAACTTGTGCTTTAATTACGTAAACAGTGAAATACATATATATAACAAACACGAAAAGAAAAAAAAACAAACAAACAAACAAACAAACAACCATACAATGGATGGGGTTACACGTGTATTTTGGGTAATTTCATCATAGAATTAAATTTGCTTGAATCGGATACAGTCCGGGAACCTCAAAATTGGGCATCTGTTCATTTTCCAATGCAATACTTCCTAGTTATTTACATTAGTGTAAGGACACACAATTTAAATGTCTCGTTTAGGTGTGAGTTATGTTCATCCGAGGCGAACCCAATGTCAATAAGCACACGAAAACTAGAACTTTTATTTTTACTCCGAGGTGAAACCTAAGCCAATGGAAAATGAAGTTAAATCACGGTGTTATCGGCTTCGCCTCGGATAAACAAAATTTTTTAAGCCACCGAATGCTTTTTTATGCATTAAAGGTGTAAGATTGTCTATCGAGTCCGTAGTCTGGGTGTGACAATACGCATCGTGTGTTGTCAAACTACTATTTCTAAACTCGGTGACGAAAAGTAAGATTTTCGTTCTCTTTTGTGGGGAAAATGGTGTATGCAACACTCGGCCTGCGGTAAGTAAAAATCCGAATTAATTCTTGAATATTTACGAAGTTACATTAACGTTAGACGTAGAGTGGACCGGTCGGGGATTATCACTTCGCTACACCTGAGACCAGAAAGTGTTCACACAAAGTTGGTTCGTTGGGCTTAAAAGGCGTACCTCTACGTGAGAGTACATATTCCGCCAGAAATTGTGCTTGAACCATTTTTTTTTTCTTTGAAAAGAATTTGTCTATATGACGAATACAATTTGTCTAAATTCTCATCTAAGCGTCATTAGCTTCCAAAAAAATCAATGTGATTTTTTCGTAATGTTAAGGATAGCATTTACTAGGAAGTAAATTTAAGATTAATGTTATGCACTTCCGACAAATAAACGTAATCCATCACCACACATAAATGTGTACGTAGAATTTAATAGAGTTGATTTTTATGCCACATTTAACTCGCATATATTCGCTGGTACGTAAGAAGAGTATACGTTGGATATATATATATATAAAGTTCACGAACGGAATGGTGTATCTGCAAAATATGTGAATATAAGAATAGAAAACAATTCTCGATTTTTCATGTCTAAAGTTGTTACTCCTCTTTGTCATCATGTTAATTAGCATATTATGCTGAAGGGATTTTTTTTTACACTGACATAAAAAGAAAACCCTTAGAAACATAACTCTGAAAAGCCTGTCACGAATGAATGATGATTGTTTCACATGTAAAAGTTCAATTTTTATATCATTCGGAAATCGTTTCTCATTTTTAATACCGTCTCAATAGGAAAAATGTATTAGTTTCATGCCTAAATATGCTAACAAAATTATTACGGCTATTCGATTTGTGAACAGAACTTTTGATCCAGCTGCCACCGCCTGCTATACTATTCTAATTTTGTGAGATTACAAGGCATTTCTAATAATAGTAATTTATGCAACCGAGGTGAAATAGTTATTTATTTAAAAAGAATCGTATGAATGTATATTATCGCACTAGATGCCAGATTGCCAATCCGAGACGAAGCCGAGGTCGGCAAGACATCGTGAGCGATAATATACCAGCGTACGATTAGTGTTGCATACAACGTTTTATGCAATGAAGAAAATCGCATAAATACCGAAGTAATCTTAGTGTGACTTCAGTAGCACGTGGCTTTTATCGCATGAGTGCGATAGTGAGATTGCACACAGGCGGCGTAAGTTACAAATATCATCACTGAATTGCATAAAGTACTTTATTAGGCTCTAGAAGTGTAATTATGACACGAGGCCGCAGACCGTGTGTAATATTATATATCGTGAGCCTAATAAAGTACTTTGCATCGAGTTGCATACAACGTTCTATGCCACAGAGGCATTTAAAGTCTGCAAATTGTGCATATTATGATGCTGAGTGGCATAAAATCCATTTACTGTTGTTCTGTCCGTTTCAGTCCAACTCATCATGGGCGCGCGTTAGTATAGCGCCCGTGACGCAAGTCCTATTACTAGAAAAAATTAAAAAAATTTTTTTTGTCGTGGACTGCAGAACCATATATACAGCAAATATTGAAGTTCTACAATTCAAAGACAAATGACTAAAAATTACTATTAAAAAAAACTAGGCGTCCGTACGAGTTCAACGAGCTATCACACGTTCTTGCAGCTTAAAATTTGGCCACGCAAAAAATCTTCCAAGAAGCCCCATTTCCATACATTTTGGACAATTTCAGTACTTTAAACGAAATGAAAAAATCCTACGTTACTTTGTTAGTCCGTCCGTGTTTCCTATCTTCTAAAGTCTTCTTTAGATTTTGTTGAAATTTTGGGAGTAGATTCTAGTCGTCATTCTAAGACATTCCAGAAAAAAATTGGGGGGAACCGGCCTCGTTTCGGAGCTAGGGCTCCTCGAAGTTCCCCCATAGGGCCCATATAAGAACACCTTTAAGTGTGAGTGTGGATGGGTATGGTAGAACTTTGTTCGCTTTTGGTATTTGGTAAGCTCTACTCGCCTCAATTTTTTTCCCTAAATTTAGTATTTTTAAAATTTTAAAATTTTTCAAAATTTTTAAATTTTTCAAAATTTTATAAATTTTTTAAAATTTTCAAAAATTTTTTAATTCTTTAAATTTTTTTAATTTTTTAAAAATATTCAAAATTTTTCAAATTTTTCAAATTTTTCAAATTTTTCAAATTTTTTCAAATTTTTTAAATTTTTTCAATCACTAATTCTTCCAAAAGAACTGATATCAGTCAAAAACACTCAAAAGAGTAAAAGAGACGCAAGTCCCTGTGCATACTTCCAAAACAACTGATATCGCTGGAGGTGACGCATTCTGCGCTTGTACGCAAAAACTGTAACAGCAAAAATTTGACCAAAGAAATTCTAGAAACAAAATTTTACCAAAACAATTTTGCGTCACAAGTGGCAGATGTTGAGGAAAGTACTTTTAAGAAATTTTTTAAAATAGGCAAGAATATGTCCTAATACGTCCGAACCATCTGCCACTTTGTGACGCAAAATTTTTTTGGGTAAAATTTTGTTTCTAGAATTTCTTTGGTCAAATTTTTGCTGTTACAGTTTTTGCGTACAAGCGCAGAATGCGTCACCTCCAGCGATATCAGTTGTTTTGGAAGTATGCACAGGGACCTGCGTCACTTTTAGTCTTTTGAGTGTTTTTGACTGATTCTATTTTAGGGAATGCAATCCCGTACCGATTTTTGAATCCCGGGATTCGGGATTGCGAAACTCAGTACCGGTACCAGTACCGGGATTTCCGGTACTGAAAAGATATCGATTAATTATCAGTAAAGAAATTATTTTCTTTTTATTCTCATTTTGTTTAGTTTTTTTAATGGTACAGTTAAGTGTGCTTACACACAGTGAAAGACGTATCGAATTACTTTTGTACTAAATATCAAATTTGACGCTAGGACAAAAGAAAACTTAGGTCGCTGTGTGAAGGCCACTGTGACATCTACGCTGTTGCAAGCATAAATTTAAGTAAGGCTGTATACTTTGGGGAGGTCACGCAGATGCAGATACGCGGGTTACACACCACGTTTCATACAAAAAATTCACCACGCCATACAAATTCAATTTTGGTGAATTTGTTTGTATAGAAAAGGTGTGTTCCCGCGTATCTAATAAAATGGCGATCTGCGTGACCTCCACAAAGTATACAGCCTTGGGGTAACTTACTTAAATTTATGCTTGCAACAGCGTAGATGTCACATTGAAAATTTCAATTTTCTTTTTGGAAAATGCTCTAAGAAAGCGCAATGCACTCAATGTGTCATCGTTCAATCTTGAACGTAAAGGTTGTGGGACTTGTTGTCTTCACAATCGCAAATTTTTGTGCTTTGTGATTAAAAATTAATTGATTTGTTAGGTAATTTAAATTTTCAAGCACGCTGCCTTTGAAAATATAAATCGTGTAAAGTGACAGAAGACCGACTTGCCGAGAGCGTTAATTAGTGACAACGCTCGTTGGTTTGATGAGCGGCAGACACCCATATGCTTTTGATAAAAGAAGGCTGAGGTTGTCTCCATTCTCAAACAAATTCAACTACTGTCAGAAAGATTTTAAACACTTATTGACCAATTTTGGCTAGCCACAACGCACTTCAAGCATAGGTGGTACTCTAAATAGAGTAGTGAAACTGGACAGTGTATTATACAAACGTAAACAAACTGTAAAAATATTTCCATGTAAAATAGAGTACTTTCTGCAGCCGACGACTATGATCATGTTGGGTCAAAAATACCCTACAATTCACACACATGAGAGAAAAACGTTAATAAATCCTTTATTTCAATGTTTATCTTATATTGCCATAGTAGTTTGAATCATATAAGTTGATCGATATCAACATTTTGTAAAGAAAAAACTGAATTTTAAATTTCGGTACTAATCTCGGGATTTTTTGATCAATACCGGGATTCGGGATTGAGATTTTCCGGTACTGGTACCGGGATTGCATTCCCTATTCTATTTACGTTAATATCTTATGTGGAATGGATTAGATTAGAATTAGACGAAGAACAAGTTGATAGAAGCTGGTTGAAGGACTCCGGCCTTTTCGAAACAACTGAATCATTTGCTATCAACAACAATGACCAAAATATTTTGCTTATTGTAGGAAATCATTTGTTAAAACTAGTGAAGTTTTTGTTTATCTAGTACTGAAATATCGCGACCTCGTCGCTCATTACCGGCACGCTAGAAGCAAAACGTTGTTCCTAACTTATGCTAAAGGACTTTTTTTAGCGAATTTGCCTCCGGCTCGTGCTGGAAACCGCTTATTTGCTAAAAAGAAGCCGTTTTCATTATTCGACCAATATAATTGTAACTACCCCTTATCTTCAAATTTTCCGTAAACGTAAACGGTTCAGTCATAATTTTCAGTTATTTTACACTCCTCGCACCTTTTCTTTATTTTTATATGCAAATAAAATCTGTAAAAGTATGTTGTCTATAATAACTTGATGCTCCAGTGTGTCACTGATTACCTAAATAAAATCAAAATGAATACGAGGGTAATGTAACATTGCGACAATATACAGAAATATTAATAGAATGTTGGTGTAAAAGGTGAAAAAAAAGTGTTCCCAACAAATAAACATAAATACTAAATTGCCGTACGTATATATGTCTAACCATTACATTCCGTTCAACAGTGGAAATGTTGAAGAAAATGTTTATGCTGATTACCCAGGAAACACAATTTCGGTTTTTACGGCTGTTTCCACCTTTTCAATTTTTCTTCTTCGTATACAGTATAAGATATGAAGCTGAATATACACCTCTATATATATATATATATATATAGAGAGAGAGAGAGAAATAGAGTACATTGCAATGGCCTATAGATGGTGTGTACACTTGTACACAAATCAACAAAAGGTTATACACATGTACCATATTCAGACATAACATTTTTCTTTTACCATGTGTGATATTTCTTTTTCCTGCTTCATATGTGTACATTTACTTGATTTTTATCGTTATTTTGTACACACATTAATGGTCAATAAATAAATAATATCGTTTTGAGCTGCTATGGTTATAAGAAACTAATGTGAAAGAAAACTTTGATTTACTTTTCTTTCCAAAACACATTAACTTCGTTTTCGGGTGTAATTCATGGAAAATATAAGTTCATATTAATGTTTGTCATCATGATTGTCTGAAATGAATTATTTTATCCTCAATCAAGGAAATATTAAATTTATACGTTTCGTCGTGTTCCTTTTTTCCTTTTCTTTTTTTTTTAAGATAAATAACTCATTTCTCTTTGATCCGCAGACTTACAGACATAAAATAAATTAGAAAATTGTGAACTATGATAGTGGATGGATTCACATCGGTTTTCTGCTTTATTACAGTGATAATGGCTTCAAGCGTAATAAGTTTTTCGTCGAAATTTTTTAATTAAAATGTTCTGTCTCTTCTGTTTATCTGTCGTCGATACGTATTTTAATTATTGCAGGTCATTCTCTATCTGTACTCTTCACGCCGCTGATGCTCCTTCTATTCCACCGATATTTTGAGAGCGATCCTCAGTCACGGGTGCCAAAATTGCAGAGACTATTTTTCAGAAAACATTTTCTCGAATTTTTCTGCATTTTTCCAGATTTTTCCAAAAACGTTTTTCGGGAAAATTGACGAAAATATGGGAAATTCTAGAAAAATGTGGAAAAATTCAAGAAAATATGAGAAAAAGTTTTCCCAAAATGAGTCCCTGACAAATTTTATACACTCTTTATACATTCTTTCGAGTGATGAATTTATTTCCGTTAGTAAATCCGAATTACGTTCATCAATGCCTTCATCAGTTCCTTTTTCACAGAACATTGACATCCATCATAATCGGCAGTATTTTTAAGAAGTCTGATTTTTATATGCCTGAATTGGGCGCCAAGCTTCGAAATCCGATCGAATCCATTTTCTATCTTCCATTTGTGGCCTACGCTCAAAACATCAAAGAAATCTCGTTTTGTAGCAAAGAAATTTCCGTAGGAAAAGTAGGATATGGATGACCATGGTCTAATCGGAAAGCTGAAGGTCTAGTACTCCTAGGACAAGGCAAGTATTAAGTTCAAAAGCTTCACGTCAGAAAATGTCACCTTCAAAGAAAATACTCAAAATCTATGAAACCTCGGTGAACGTCTTACAATTATATTTGTTCATTCTGTATGTGAATCTTAGTAGCTAAGACTTAGCCTTACGACAATAGCGATTTGAACACGGTGTTGCGTCTAGTCTTGTGATGTTTGGGCTGGTTATCAAGTCATAATTGATAGCATCCAATAATATAAAAGGTTATTTGAGTTAAATCTGACCTAAGATTATGGGGTAAAATCACCAAAAACGATCTCCTGCTGTAATACGAACCCTCGATTCTCTTTCCTTTTGCTAGTTCGAACGAACAAAAGAAAAGACAATATAGGGCTCGTATTGAAGTAGGGGCTCGTATTACAGCAGAAGATAGTTGTTTGCACTTTTATCCTATGATATTACCGTTCTGGGGAAGCATTCCCACGATCTTGAGAATTTTCTTTGGCTTTCGCTCACCTGATGGATAAAAAATTGTCGATTTTGATTTGTCGAAATTCAAAAGAAGACCCTTGTATTGTGGATACACTCTAGCTAAGAGAAAATATCAAGCGTCAATCTTCAAATAAAAACCAAGATGAAATGTTCATATTCAACTGTGATTGATTTTTCTTTGTGAAAATATGTTTGAATTATATTATTATACGTACGAAACCGAATGAATGTCGTGTAGCCACCTTTTACATTTTACCTACCAAACAACATACAGTAGAAAACCCTCTTAAAGCCCCATTTCACTAACTGTACACTAATATCAACAACATATGAGATGAGGTGCTTTAGATGCTGAGCGCGTTTCTTTTGTCTAATATTGTACACAATACACCTCTCTTCAGAGCCCGCCAGCCTGGAGCCAAAACTCACAACCTTCATGCATGTGTATATAGATACGATTTTACGTTTCGTATTTGTTTCTTTTACTTTTGACTCCTTTCCCCTTTGACTACAAAAACGACTGTGTGTGTGTACATACCAATCAACGTTTGAATGAAATGTCTGTATCGTATCAAAATGTATGTATACCCAAAAAATTGCTATTTGCATAATATTAGGATTAAATTGTACGTTCATAAATAATGTAAAGCTGGTCCAGGTGAATAGGTATGTACGTATACATGTTGCAATAACATTTTTATTTATTGGTAGTGATTGCGAAGGGAAGAAAACATTGTGTTGTCAACAAAATGTTGTTGTACGAATTGAATTTGCTGATTTGAAGAATCCTGCTTGACGCACAATCTCTCTTGATTAGCATCTCTATAGAAATACCTTTAAATTATCGACAACATTTTTGAATTATTGAAGTTTCCAATTTGCTCTAAAAAATCAACCATCGCATCGGGAACGTTGGTCTATTAAGGTTTAGTCTTTCCTTTTTTTAAACGTTTTTCATCATGAACTATGTGGATAGTACAATAAACAAAAAGACAGGACGAAAATAGCTAAAACCTTTTTTTTTGGTGAATGTGAGAATGGTACCGCTACTCGAACATTTTCAGTTTTTTATTTATCGAAATCTGGAGTTGTTCCGGACCATATTCTGAAAAGTAGTTTTTCATACCTACGACCAGCCTCCGTCCAATATGAAAAATACTATTCGTGCCACGGACTTAAAGTCTTTGTTAGCGTATTCGATTCCAGATCTCGCTTTCGTCTCTGTCAGGAAACTTCTCACACACTAAAAAAGACTTTTAGTCCTAGGTACGAAATGTACTATTTCGGGGTATGGACAACTAAAATTTTTTTCACAACGCAGGCGAGAAAATACCCATTATCTCCCCTCAGCTGAAACTTCGGAAGCCTTGGTGGTGAAAAACGTTGTGATGACTTGTGACAACACCCTAGAAATGGAATTTCCACCTTTTCTTCCATCGTTTAACAAATGACTATTGTGGACACACTCCCCGCAGAATCGACCACCCATACTCATCAAAATATTAATGTTGAATTTGTCTGATTTTAAGAATCTTGATAAAATACAGATACGGCAATATGGTCACCGATTATTTCAAATAACCTGCAATACATCAACCATACAATTATTAATTGAAGTCATCTTCAATTATATACCAACGGATATTAACAGAATAACGAATTTGATTTCATCGTCCACAAGGGATTAATATCAAAACAGCCCTTCGGGTATCTAATGGCAATTTTGTAATTAAAGTTCTCGTTTCAGCAATCATTATGTGCCTATTAAAAATCAGTCTAAAAAGGAGATTTTTATGGTATCAATTTTTAAAAAGTAAACTCATTGAGCTGGTGATTCTTTACTTTCCATTTTTTTGTATTTTTTTTTGTTTCATTTCATTTGTGCTTCAAATGCAATAAATGAAATTGCTTATGGCTTGACTATTATCTCAGTGAAAACGGAAAATATATTATTTGTATTTTTAATGGTTATGGCTTTATGGTATGTGTATAATATTTCAAAAATGTCTTCACGGAACGTGAAAGGGACGCGAAAACAAATTATTTAAATTGAATCAATTATTTTTATGCTTTAAAGTTGATTTATTAATATAGCTCGCTGCGCTACAGTGAGCAACTAAGGTTATATCACTTTTTTGTGTGCTTATAAATGTTTCGTTAATGTTTCAAAAGTTTAAGCATTGAATTTCCAATGCAAAGCAAATTTCACAAGTTGTAAAGTTTATTTTGGTTTTTTGGTGCATAATAGCAGAAATGGTAGATTCTCTTTGACTTCAACACCGGAAAAATTGTCTTCCTATATTTGTGGCAGTTGAAAGGAAATTTTTGTACAATAAGTTCGCCTCCTATCGAAACGAAAAACGCAGCAGAACTGTCAATTAATAAACGCATGTAGCAATTAGGGACTAGAACCACTCTTAGTAAAATGTTACTTTCTACTCACGAGATCGGAATTGCCGGCGAAGTAGTGAACCTTAACGATCATCTTCACAGAATGGATCGATCTATCGATCCTTTTGTGGTGTGAGACTGGTGTACACATTTTTAGGGATTGTCCACTCTACATCAAACTGAGGTTTTGCCCTTTCGAGTATTATGAATTCTACGACGAGCAGGCAAGCGACTTAACCTGTCACATACGAATATCCATCTTTTATCGATAACGACGACAAAAATGATGACAATCTCTGGAAATATGGTCACTTGTATAATAAAATTAATGTTAAAAAAATTGAAGTACCAGATTTGAAATCAACTTATTAAAAATACTTGGATCGATGGAAGTAACAGACCAGATAAAGATACTGGTCATATGCTTGCCGTATGTAACAGGTTAATGTCTTCTTAGCGAAAACGTCCCCGATAAAGGAAGTATGGCTATGAAGTAGAGAACAAAGGATGCCCTACTAAAACTCTAATCTAATCCACTACCACAACCATACTGAATTAGTATTATGGCCACAAAATGTTAAATGTGGCCAAACACATAGTTATAGCTATCGGACAACTCAAAAAAGAATTGTTGTCTATTTATTTATTTTCGTGGCTACAAATGCCCTCTAGTCTGGTGCGAGTTGTCCTTTCGCTCATATTGAATGTAAAAAGCGATTTTATGGTTGATTATCGTAGGTGAGTCGGCCACGAACTCGAATCGCAATGTTGCCAAGCTGGGATCGACCTGGTTTGGGTCAGGGAGCCGCCGTCAGCTAAAACTTCTTTCGACTCTATAAAATTGAATTTTGATCAGAATTGAGTGGGAAAAAAATCTTGCATTCCTTGAACCTTTCTGCATGCGAGAAAAATATGCAGGTGGCGCTGTAATTCAAGATGGCGACCATCAATACAAAAAATGTGCAAATCTGGAAAATCCGGTAAATGCTTTTTTTAAAGTAATTAATGTTTTTTATTTATAACATAAAATAGACACCATTCGGAATAATTTCGCCCATGGAACCATGTCAAAAATTTCATTTTATATTTTTAAATAAATTTTCAAAAATCAAAACTTCATAGAGCGAAAAGAAGTGTTAGGCAACGTCGGCTCCCTAGATCAAACCAGGCCGATGCCAGCTTGGCAACATCGCGATTTGAGTTACTGGTCGATCCATCTACGATAATCAACCATAAAATCGCTTTTTACATTCAATATGAGCGAAACGTCTTTTTTGGACAACTCGCACTTGACTATCAGTCAAGTTTTAGCGGCTGGTATTTTGACAAAATTATTTTCTAAAAATATCTGAAAGATTCAAATGTCAAAAAGGTTCAAATATACGTACCTAATTCACCATATATAACATAGATTGAAAATACGAAAGATCCCTTACTAATACAGTCAATTTCAACCAAATTTTTATCCAGTTTGCTTCCCCTTTCTTTCCAGTTGGTCCACTCACACACAGCTTAGAAGTCTTTGTACAAGGTTTCTAGTCACACGTACGCGCTAGTGAAGATAAACTTATAAGCTAACCAAACTATGCGAGATGAAACAAACTAACACACAAATTTAGTTGGTATTAACTTGTTCCTCAGGATGCGGACATAAGTCAAATAAATATCAAGGGATAAAAAGATGAAAAGTCCAGTTTTCAAATGATTTTTGTTGGGCCGTGGCGAAGGCGAGTTGAATAAACACATGAAAATGTGACTATTCTCTTTTATCCCGAGTTTTGTAATGGATTTTACATATTGATGCTGTCGAAATTTGATGAAAAGAACCAATTTTACGTTTGAATGACATTTGGTGATTCGACAAGGACCAGTGAATTATTATTCCCGTCCGTATGTATAATCGTCAACATTGCGCCATTATTTTTTACGCCGTCCATATGACATGGTTTTAATCATCTAGAATCATGGATTAAGATACACTTGAGATACTTGTAATTAAAAAACTTTTCCAACATCACCGTTAAGGATTCTTTTTCATTTTTAACGTATGAGCACACAATCACTTAACATGCAATTTTTATGCGCCTATAATAATAAGAAAATTCTTGAGCACTCATGCGAAAATACAACATTTTCAAAATTATATTACGAACACGATATCTTGCACGAAGAACAGAGCAAAATTACCCAAAAAAATTAATATTTTTTCCGTTCTATATAATTAAAAATCTTTTTTTTTTCGTCATCGTTTTTCTTTTTAAAAGTTTTTACTATCACCTTTTCATACACGAACCGAACATGGGATAAAAAGATGAAATGTTTTTTTTTCCTACTCTTCATTCTTCTGCCGTTGAAGTTGAAACTTTTTTTCCCTAAAATATTTCTTATTATGAAAATCATTTTTCTTCATGCCTGTTTAGCAGCCGAGCAAAAAAAAAAATGCCAAACAGGAACAGGACTATTATGTATAAGTGTTATTCAACCCTTATCAGGATTCTGCCTGAATGCGTCGAATCGGTGTCAAACTTTTCTTTGTATATTAACAGTGACAGGTGAATTGACGGTAAATTTAGGTGGGAAATACAGATAAATCGTCCTTTTAGATAGATTGTAACGTTAACATATGGTGCTTGAAGAAATATCCAACCTCGCATATGTTGCTTATCGGATGAAAATTTTCTAAAACAATTTTAGGCACACTAAATCTAGTGTGTAGTCAATGAATTCCCTATTCATGTATTAAGGGACTGTTGGATCCGGTTGTGTATATTATGGGAATTTTTATGTCAGGAGTCGATTATTTGATTCAGTTTTGAATAAACGACACATAAACTACGGATTGTACCAGAGCCAATTTTTGGGAAAATTTATCTCTTGAAAATTACGGTTGCAGATAGGGAAACAGTGAATGTCAACCAAATTTAGTTTTGAGTTTGCTGCAACTGTTTTACCGGCTGGTCCCTGATCCCCCCACACACATATTCTTAACGTGCGTAATGTTTTTTCAGTGCTGTCATCATAATTGAATATGTACGGTGGGTTTTTAGCTCTGAACATATTTAAGTGTTTTCGGGCTACAATTATTAAACGTAGAGCTTGTGCAGAATCAGCAACAGCGGAACTTCACCAGCTGAATAACAAACACTCTCTAATTGTATAATATACAATCACAACATACTCTAAACAACGAGTTTACTACAGTCATACGCGTTATGTGCGCACATAGACGACCTTAACGTATGTATGCACTGTATGGAGCTTGCCTTTGAATTGTTTTCGATACAAAGGTATTGTCTTTGTCGGCCAGCTGGAGATGTTCAGCTGTTGATGTCTGCACAAGCTCTACGTTTTTTTTTGGCAAAAAATTTGAAAATCCTTTAGAGAATTCAAATATGTTGCGCCAAAATATCATATACTGGCAATCACTCAATTGACTTGTTTTCTAAAGGTGAATAAACTGAAACTAGAGAAATACAAAGTTAAAACTATGTTCGACCCTTATTCAGAGGGGCACATTGGATGGTATAACATAATATCATCTCCATAGATTTTTCAGTGTTCTCATCGCAATTAAATCATTAATAACTCCAAAAATACGACCTCTGCGAAGTTGATATGTTCCAACCAACCAAAATACATCTCTAAATGAGGTTGGTGCGTATTTTTCGAGTTATTATAGATTCCATTTTATTGACAGCACTGAAAAGACGTTACGTGATTTACGAATGATCCCTTTCTTCGAGTCGGCAGTCGGCAATATACTGCAACAATAATTAGACATAGGAACAAGGGTCGCGGTCTGTTTCAGTAAATGCGAATAAACAAACCGTTATTTCTAATACCAAAAACGTGTCTCGACACCGAACAAAGTCATAAGACCATAACACATTCTTGAAGTGAATCGTGTATACTTATTCGGCTCTGTGTGTCCTCTGTGTATGTATTTCATTTCAAATTTTATGGTAAAATGAAATCGGAGGTGCTATAACGTTTCAATGAATAAAAAAAAATGGGGGAGAATAGATATGAACTCCCCAAACATACTGTCCAAAAATAATCCACAAACGAAATACAACAAAAAAAAGTTCGACAAAACTTTATAACAAAACGATCAATCCCTTGAAAATAATAAGTTTTTTTTCGGAAGGTTAAACATCGTCAGCAAAAGTGTTCAATCCGAATAATAAAACTTATGAAATTTGCATCGGAATATGGAGCATTTTCATGTTTTTCGTTGACTTTAATTTCCTAAACGAATGGCAAAATATCCGTAAAATTTTTCGTAGGTGAATAAAGCTTACGTCGTTCCGAACGCCAAAAACAACTTAATGAATTTCTTCTTCTTCTTCTCCCGGACCATCTAATGCTTTTCTCATATACGGGTTACAGATTCACGACCGATATAACATATGCGAATGTCGACACTACACACTCCCTTAAACATAAAATATTTCTCGATATATTCCAACCTGACTTCACCTATTTAGTCAAGACTGAAAATAGAGGAATTTTATCTTTGGTACACACAATAACCGAGTCATGGGCTCCATAAAAGATTTTTGATGTCAGCAAAAAGTTTCCATACAATGAGCAGCATATATAAAATGGTTTATCTTCATCTCCATAACTATAACAGAATGATATTTCTTTTTCTTCTGGCCGTAATGTGGAACAAGGTAAATCGTGGTGTATATTGTAAAATTGTAATTTAGAGTGGATGGGATATATTGCGATGGGGGAGTTTTCTATGCAGTAAATAATGTCTTTGTATCAGAAATAAATCATTTTCGGATTATCACTAATAAGGCGGTTTCATGGTTTCATCGTTTCATGGGATTTTATTGATCATAAAACATTAATCGATTGTTGAAATGGTTCAAAACTTTAATCTTATTTATCATAGGGTAGGCAAGAGGGTAGGAAGGTTAGTTCCGAGCAGTGCTCATTTTTGGTGACGAGTCGCTGTTATGTATCTTTCACTCAAACACTGACATCACTCGAACCTATATCGTTCACTGCTCGTAACTAGAGAGGGGTCACAACTTATGTTCTTATCATATTTGGGTGCTAGTCGATACTTTTCTCCCTTTTTTCTTTGATTAATCGAAGATCAGCATTCGGATTCATGAAGAGTTTGCTCAATACCAACGCACTTCAAGCAAAAGTGATCATAGTCGACAGCTGCCAAATACTTTTTAGCCCCGTACGAAGTACTGGGGGCTTATAAGATTAATATGCCGTTTGTAACACGTCGAATTGGAAGCAGACAGTAAGGGCAAAGCATTTGGTTGTGTTCATAGATGACGAATCCGCAATAAAAAAAATGTCCGTCCGTCCGTCTGTGACCCCTCTAGCTTGAGCAAATCACAACCTTTTTTCAAAATTCTTTTTTTTCCCGATTGGTATCGACAAAAGTAAGGTCAAGTTCGAAAATGGGCATGGTAGGGTCGGCCCTTCCAGAGCTAGGGCCCTATAGGTGTTTTTCAGTCTTTCGACGATATCTACCGAAATACGCACGCAATAGCTGCTTGTGATATATCAAATGAAAGGTATTGACGAGTAGAACAAAGTTGCTGAACATCGTTTTTGGGTAAGATGCAACGCGGGCTTGTTGGGAGGGCTCAAAGGTCGTTACTCGGCCCTAAGTGTTTTTTGCACATAAATCGAGTAAATCTCATCCGATTTTGCAAGATTTAGTTTTTTATGGAAGGTAATTGAATACCGAAAAGAACGTGTCGAAAAAAGTTTCAAATTTGGGCCCTTGGACTAAGGCCGCTACTCGGCCCTAAGTGTTTTTTGCACATAAATCGAGTAAATCTCATCTGATTTTGCTAGTTTTTGTTTCATTTGAGAGATAATTGAATACCCAATGGAAAGTTGGCAAAAAATTTTGGGTTTCTAAAATAATGTCGTAAATTGTTGGTTTTATTTGAGATGTACTTCGTACGGGCTTTCGTAATTGCGCTATGCGCAATTTTAAAAATGAACACTTTCAGTAAATTTGACCATGCCCAACTTGACTTGCATTTTGGTAACAGACGCATTAGTGGATTGTAGACGTATTAGGGTTCCGGGCGTATTACGGCTACGGACATATTATGGTTACGGACGAAATAGGATTACGGGTCGTACGGGGCTAAGTCGCAGCAAACGCTCCGACTGTTCTGATGCCTTGTTTGTATGAAAGGGTAGTTTTGCAGAATATTCCAGTCCTGCATGTCGAGCGACTAGATTTCAGTTGAACAGGAATCTGGAATGTGAAATGTTAAAGCACAAAATTTGCAATATAAATAGAGGCGATTTCTTCTGGACGCTATATTCTATTTCCTAGGAGAGTGTAGCTGCGATCTACTCAGTTCTAACACACTTTCCGCATAAGTGGCTGAACGATCGTTTCACGCTCTCTTTTAGAAGACGAATTTCCACATGCTATTGAAACGTTGAAACGTTTAAAGCCTAATTAGGTCATAATACTGAATCATAAAATCATCATGACGTACGATAATTAATTGTCATCTTTGACTCTTTAAACGAGATGAATCTGTTCCGTTGACATACATAATCGGAATGATAATAAAACGTAGTCTCTTCGTTTAACATTTACAAAAACTAAATACCTTGTGTGCTGAAAGTAATGTGTAGATATTTTGCGAACACGTGTGTTTGGTTTAACTCCCCCTTGATATACATATACATTCATATATGCATTGCATGTGAGAGCCTCTAACAGGAGGATTTGAAAAGGTTTTTCGGAAACAAAGTAAAGTGTGTTGAAGGGATATGATTGTCCTTTTATCAGTATGCACAATGTAATAATGAAGCTTTCGTTGAAAATCTTACCCCAAAATAAACTGAAATACAATACACAGCATAATCCGTAATATATGAAATTTGATTGATTAATGTACATTGGAGGTAAATAACCCTGGGGATTGTTAAGTACAAAGATATCGAAAACCAAAACGACAATAAATGAATTAGAATAAAATACGTGTGCGTGTGTGTAGGTATACGGCTAAAATAAGAGAAACATGTAATTCACTCATTGACTCACTGTGTGTGCCCTTCATCAGCCAGTGTATATACAACGTAAACAAAGTCATTTTGAACTCAGCTGGAAAACCTTTTATTCTTATGGATATCGCAACTCTCATCTCTCTTCTATTTTAGCAGACATCACCTAACAATGTGTATGTCTGACGTAATTTTTCTTCCTTATTTTATATATAAAAAAGTGAACGTTTCATGACAACCTGTTAAGAAAAAAGTAGCTTTATGAAATGTGATTAATGGCCTCCTCCGGTGAATCCCAAAACACGTATGTTTTCTGCAAGGTTTTGTATAATCCACGCACTGTTGCTGCTAACAAACTATGTATAATGTGTACTGTACGTACGTAGAGCTTTTACCGTTTTCGCTTATGCTACGAACATTATATTTATTTATATTATTTTATACCCTCATGAAATTTGCCCGAGCAAATTTATACGTTTCCTTCAACCGTTTGTTTTTTTTTCATCTGACGGCGACAGACATTTACATTTTCATATCTGAGATGTGATTAGCCTCATTTTCTCCATTTTGAAGGCCATGAGAAAATGACATTTTATTGACGCTTTGTCTGATGACAGTTCGGGTGAGAAAATGTCTATTTTCTTCCCCCTTTTTTGGCAGTGTAGAAAATAAAAAATTTCTACACTGAACTGCCACCTTTTTTGTTGTTGTGAAAAAGTGGTAAGAAATTCTAAATCGAACTGTTCACAGTACTCGCTCCGCGCTGGAATTTCTTTTTTTTTCCTCAGTAACCAAATCACTATTTGCATAAGAATATAAGGCGATCATAAAAAGTACGATGAATAGAGCTGCATTTCATTGTTGAATGAACATAGTTGTAGTTGTGAAGTAGTTATTTTAGGCAATTTCACGAGTTGTAGCGACATGCGAAAGAGCCTAAGATCTACCGTTCACAACAGATATGTATGTGAATTTTCATGCTGTTGGCCTAAATTACGACAAACATTATAGTATTTGCAAGGTCAGTAGTTAAATTGTTTCAGGCACTTCAATCACACTGTGATTCAAAACGGAAATACTTGGAGTGCACGATCCACGAATGAACCACAAAAATCTAGTACATCTACTGCCCACCATGCAGAAATTCATCCGTAACTGAATTTTCTGTCTTCATTCGTAGAATCTCACGAAACAGTGCGGGTATGTACATAACCAATCGTTCCACCCAATATAAAATTGTTGAAGAGTTGCTATCAAGGGAACGAGTAATAATAAAAAAAAATGTTTAATGTTACAACGCTGGTGATGGATGAAAAGAAGATTGTACACATTTTAAAGTAAAACCTCCACAACTTTATGACAAATTTTATTGATCAGTTCGGTGTATGTTGAAGCATCGTGTGTACATATGATGCACTTTACTAAAATAATATTATCAGTCAAATCTCGAGTCAAATAGTTTAACAACCGAATAACAGATTTTAATAGAATAAAGAAAACTTTCTACTTGAATGTAATATTTCGGCGATATTTCGTACGTTTTGGTGGAGCATATCATGTTACCAAGTTCTGTTTTCAACATCATTTAGCTGGGAATATAGATCAAATATGCAAGAAAATATTTACCTGATTTAACAATATGCTAAAGTTTCCCGTTCCCGACTCTTTCCATTCATAAATCTCAAAATGATGAATGAAAGATTGTAAAATTAAAAGAATTAACACATATTAATCGGACTTCTGGAGATGAATGTGTAACGGGTTTCAGACTCGAATTTTGAATACGATGAACGATGAACATAAATTCTCTTTCACGACGCTAATGAATTACTTTTCACTTCACATAAAAATGTCTCGAATAAATTTTCTTTTTCCGTCTCATCGCAGTTTTCTTTTACAGAAAGCAAATTAAATTCTATAATAAAACATTAAAAATTAATAGTTTGATGTGGGCCGAAACAAAAACTAAGTCACCGGTTTACGAATCGTAAATGTATCCGAAGCGTCGGAAATTTTTGTCACAAACTAATATGAGAATGTTAGGGAAACGTTAAACAGTTTGCGAGCCATCAGACTGTCTAAATTTGTGCAAATAGTCTTTTTGCAATACTTTGGTACGTTGCAATACTTTCGCACGTTTCGCAAGTGGAATCTCTTTATTCGCTATTCCTGCAAATCAAATGAAAAACCTTTAAACTACACCTTTGCCTTTAATTCTGTGAAAGGATACACACCCTAAGAACGAACCAAACAAACACTTAGGAAAGGATCACTGAAAAACTTTCAAAAGAAACGTATCCCAGTGATGTTATTATGATGGTGAGTGGTAATAGCGAAGAAACGGTTGAATGTGCGAAAAGTCACTTTATAATGTTGTGGGTATTTGCTCAGTGTGCGAATAGAATTTTCGTGTTAGATATCCATTTCGATAAAAATAGGTTTGTCCTATAGGTATCATCAAAACCTTCTTCCAAAAATCATTATTCAAAAATGTCGTTCGCTTTTTTCAGTGCTGCCAGCGATTTTAATCATCAATAACTCGATAAATATCCATTTTCGTTAGTCAAATATTTGTTCCACCTATGTGTTTAAAAGATAAAAATTTGCATACAAAAATTCAAAAGGCCCATCGGTAATCGCCCGAATTCACCTTATGGTCACTTGAAACCTGACACCAACCACGTGACTGTTAGATCTAGAAGATCTGATCTACAAATGTGAGACTTTTAAGCGCAAAGAAAATTGAGAGAAGCGTAAAATGAACTCCATTTATTGGCATTTTAGATGTAGGCTGGAAACACTATTAGCAAAGATCACGATCAGTCAAAAACACTCAAAAGAGTAAAAGTGACGCAAGTCCCTGTGCATACTTCCAAAACAACTGATATCGCTGGAGGTGACGCATTCTGCGCTTGTACGCAAAAACTGTAACAGCAAAAATTTGACCAAAGAAATTCTAGAAACAAAATTTTACCAAAAAAATTTTGCGTCACAAGTGGCAGATGTTGAGGAAAGTACTTTTAAGAAATTTTTTAAAATAGGCAAGAATACGTCCTAATACGTCCGAATCATCTGCCACTTTGTGACGCAAAACTTTTTTGGTAAAATTTTGTTTCTAGAATTTCTTTGGTCAAATTTTTCCTGTTACAGTTTTTGCGTACAAGCGCAGAATGCGTCACCTCCAGCGATATCAGTTGTTTTGGAAGTATGCACAGGGACTTGCGTCACTTTTACTCTTTTGAGTGTTTTTGACTGATATCAGTTCTTTTGGAAGAATTAGTAGATTGAAAAAAAAAGTTAAAAAATTTGAAAAATTTGAAAAATTTAAAAATTTAAAAAATTTTGAAAAATTTAAAAAATTTTGAAAAATTTAAAAAATTTTGAAAAATTTAAAAAATTTTGAAAAATTTAAAAAATTTTGAAAAATTTAAAAAATTTTGAAAAATTTAAAAAATTTTGAAAAATTTAAAAAAATTAAAAAATTTTGAAAAATTTAAAAAAAATTAAAAATTTTAAAAATTTTGAAAAATTTTAAAAATTTTGAAAAATTTAAAAAATTTTGAAAAATTTAAAAAATACTAAATTTAGGAAAAAAATTGAGGCGAGTAGAGCTTACCAAATACCATAAGCGAACAAATTTGTTCTACCATACCCATCCACACACACTTAAAGGTGTTCTTATATGGGGCCTATATGGGAACTTCGAGGAGCCCTAGCTCCGAAACGAGGCCGGTTCCCCCCTAATTTTTTTTTTCTGGAATGTCTTAGAATGACGACTAGAATCTACTCCCAAAATTTCAACAAAATCTAAAGAAGACTTTAGAAGATAGGAAACACGGACGGACGGACGGACGGACTAACAAAGTAACGTAGGATTTTTTCATTTCGTTTAAAGTACTGAAATTGACCAAAATGTATGGAAATGGGGCTTCTTTGAAGATTTTTTGCGTGGCCAAATTTTAAGCTGCAAGAACGTGTGATAGCTCGTTGAACTCGTACGGACGCCTAGTTTTTTTAATGGTAATTTGGAGTCATTTGTCTTTGAACTGTAGAACTTCAATATTTGCTGTATATATGGTTCTGCAGTCTACGACAAAAAATTTTTTTTGAAATTTTTTCTAGTTATAGGACTTGCGTCACGGGCGCTATGCTAACGCGCGCCCATGATACGACAAAAATATTTGGAAAAATTAGATGACAACTCGTGATCTTTGCTTTTTCATAGAAAAGTAACGCCATCTACTGTGGTGCCCTCCACATTGCAAATCAAGTGCCAATAGATAGATACATGACGAATCATAACATATTTTCAACCTAATATGTCAAAATACCCCGTTAAAAACCAGCATTTCCAACAATCCGTTCCGACCAATTCATTTAATTTTGCGTTCGGAAAGCGCATATACACAACTACCTGATAATGTCGAGTGAAATAATTACATATTTTTGCATAATTTTCCAAAAAAGGCGAAATGCAAACCAACACCGATTAATTTAGTTATATCTTCCGGTAACTTTTCATGTAATTTGTCGTAATTTATGTTGTGTTAACTAAAATATTTAACCAAAATTTTATAACGGGAAATCCCTTAAATATGTACGAACGACTAAAATGAACATTTCCTGGAAAAAGGTATAACTTTTGTAACGTAATTATTGTTTGCGAGTGGTAGGATTTTGTAGCTCTAAATTGCATAGCACTGAAAATTACATAATTCATGGCTATACTTACATATATTCACTGGTCGTTTGCTCTCAGAGTTTTTTTTTCCTCCTCTCCGTCGACATATAATTGCATAACACACATACAACAAGACTCTAACATCGTATAATAATTTGGTTCACCTTTCAACAGAAATAAATTTTGCTTGGACTTTTTTTTCCTCTCTCTCTCTCCATTCCACAACCTCAAATCCAAGAAAGCTTTAAATCCACCATTGAACACATTTTCACAATTTTCCATATTATGTGCATTAGATATCCCGAAGTGAAACCAAAACCATTTAAATCCAAGCAATAATATAATAGCGAAACGTATACCTTGCTCCTACGTGGCTGCATTTGAAAAGATTTATATCTTTTTCAAGGACTTGTGAGACACATTCGGGGATGGGGGAGAAAAAGAAAACTTCAATGTGGTAATGTACCTTCCTTGTTTGAAGTCAATTTAAATCGTGGATTTTCTTCACATTATTATCTTGAAGATTGGATGCATGCACGAAATTTCTTCAGATGGAACTGCTTGATACGAATATCGCTGGTTGGTCGGGGTTTTTGCTCCTGTTATTTCAAATATAAAAAATTTATTTAAATTTAGAATGATCAACGTATGGTGTATGGTATATGGTATTCGGTGTTGTCGCGTATTTTGCTCATCACACTTGAGTTGCAAAAATTGAATGATTTAAACCTAAGGCAAGGCATAAACATTCATAAATTACGTAACGATTTTACCTTTGCAGAGTGCGTATTCCTCGAGTTATTTCAGGTTTAATTTAGGGGTAGAACACAGTCTTATGTTCGCTGAGTGCGTGTTCCTCGAGCTAGTTACGATTTAATTTTGATGACAGGAATGAAAAAACGCAACGTGATTTACGGTGGAGAACATAGCCTTAAGTTCGATGAGCGCGTATTTCTCGAATTATTTAAGATTTAATGTCGATGACAGCACTGAAAAAACGTTACGTAATTTTGGAGGTAGAACACAGTCTTAAGTTCGCAGAGTGCGTATTCATCGAGGTATTTGAGTTGATGACAGCACTGAAACAAAGTTATGTGATATATGGAGGAAAACTTAGTCTAAAGTTCGCAGAGCGCATATATTCCTCGAGTTATTTAAAATTTAATTTCAATGGCAGCACTGAAAAAACGTTACGTAATTTATGAATGATCGCGAGACGCAACTTTTCACTTACACATTTTTGTGTTTTCATTTATTGTCACGTTACCTCTTACATCATATACATATTATAATCTGCTTTTTGCATAACCGAGTCGTCTCGTCACCAAAAATAAATTAGGCAAAAACTGAATTCATTCATTGTAGTCACCAAAAAATGTTTTTTTTCCTCCTGTGTGTGTATTCCTACCAACAATTTACACATAGCAAAACGCACGATACTCTTGTTAATCTCTAAAAATACTTTAAATTCCTGCAAATGTGGTTTCATTGGAAATTGGAAATATTTAGACAATGTTTCGGATATCAGGCATGATATAGTTTTTTGGCACGCTTGCAAGGTATTTTTCATTTAATTGTTTTTGTTTGGTCGGTTTTTGTTTTTATTGTGCTCTCTTTTCATTTAGGTAAGTTTAAAATTGATATAAAGGTTGAGAAGTGAAATAGACGAGAGAGCGAGGAGCAAAAAAAAATGGATTGGCAGAAGAAGAAAAAAACGCAGCGAAATGTTACAAAAACGAGTTTTCTATTTTACTTTTGAAAGATGTGAGAGATATAACGACATCGTCTACTTACTGTGTGCACCGGCTTACACTAAGAATCATCCTCTTCTCCGCTCCGTTCGTAAATCCAATGCGATTTTGCAAATTTTCTTTGTTACGTCTTTATTCAACAGTATACACACTGGAGATGGGGACAACGAAAGTAATTTAAGACGGTATAGAAAAAGATGTCTAAGACCAAGATAAGCGCATTAAAATTAAATTTATCACAACAGATTCCGAAAACAATTATTAAAAAAGCTTAAAAAGAAAAACCGAAATTAAAGTTCATTTAATTGAGTTAATTTACTAATATTATTTCAACTGAGTTAACTTTATGGAATATCATTTACGGTCACATAAGCATTTTCTGATTACATGTGTGGCTGCTTCAGACAGACGTCAAGGACAGTAACATATTATATGTATGAATTCGAAACAATTTAGTTTTGAAAATGTATTCGAGTAATATGGGTGTTTGTGAACAATGGTGGCGATGGTGGTGGTGATGGGATGTCGTTGAGTATGAGGGGGCACTTTAACTTAATAGAGAAAACATGTGTCATCGAAGCCGTTTTTGAAGAGGAATAAATTAACGTGTCGTTGGGTTTCAAATGAACAATAATATACAGCAAGTCAACCTTAAAATAGGCAAGAAGGCTAACATAGTCATCATAACGAAAATGTTTATTTAAATAAATTGAACATTTTAGACAGACAAAAATGTTATTGAGCCATGCAACAAGTTTCACGAATTTATCCAATTTTTCTCTACATCGATTGTAATATAACGAATTACGAAGCAGTCTCACTGCTTTATGCTAATGTAATGAAGGGGCGACAGGGTAAACTACTCATAGAAAACCCGGTAACTCATTTTATGAAAATGTTCAAGCTGAAGCTCTTTAGTTTTTGTATGCACCGAGCAATACTCTCTCTAGCAAACAAACTCTCAGCTCTCTGTATCAAATTCACACCTAAATAGCTGTAATTTACATGTAAAATCCAAATGCTACTTGACACTTTCACCACCTTAAAAAAAGTAGTTTCTATTTTGATTAATGGCATTAATTGACATTAACAGTTAGAATCGATCAATCGATAATTTAATCATTTTTATGACAGTATTAGGAGGTGGCGAGGACGGCAAACGAATTCAATTTAAATTTACGTGACACTGTTATGGACTACTTTTGTTCTTCTATTGGACTGAATGTCTTTGTAAATGTTCAATATATTCGTGTACATGAGATGTAAATTGTTAGTGGTCAAATCGAAAATTATTGGCTATATTCTCCCCGAAATTCTATTGTATCGAATCCTCCGATGAACTCAAGTTTGAACTTTTCAGGCTCTCTATCAACAAGGTTTAACTTCGCGGATTTTCCATACTTTCCCATATTTTTAGCCCCGTACGAAGTACGAAGAGGCTTATAGGGTTCATAGATGACGAATCCGCAATAAAAATTTGGGCCGTCTGTCCGTCTGTCTGTCACGTCGATATCTTGAGTAAATCAAATCCGATTTCAATTTTTTTTTTCCCTGAAAGATAGTCAAAATAGTGAGGCTAAGTTCGAAGATGGGCGATTTTGGGTCGACCCCTCCCGAGCTGGGGCCCCATAAGTGATTTAACGTTTTCCGAAGATATATCTGCCCATTTAAAGGCTACACTTGTAAGTCAAATACGTCAAATGAAAGGTATTTACAATACCGATCGACGAAAAAAAAGTTTATGGAAATTGGATGACCGACTCGTGAGTTAGACCCCTTGGTGTGAACCAGGTACAGGGCGGCAACCCGTTTTTGCATGAACGTTGGCCAAATTTGACCGGATTTTGATGAATTTTGCTTTATTAGATAGGTATTGACCTACCAATCAGGGGAAAAAAAGTTCATGAAATTCGGTTCACCGGAGCGTGAGCTAGGTCTCTTGGAGTGAGCTTATATGAGGCTACTCGGCCGTAGAGTGAAGGTGGTGTTTTTTGTTAATATATCGAGTAAACTTTGACCGAATTTCATGAATTTTTAGCCCCGTACGAAGTACGAAGGGGCTTATAGGATTACGATGCCGTGTGTAATTGATGGAATTCGAAGCAGACGGTAAAGGCAAAGTGTTTGCCTATGTTCATAGATGACGAATCCGCAATAGAAATTTGGGCCGTCTGTCCGTCTGTCTGTCACGTCGATATCTTGAGTAAATCAAATCCGATTTCAAAATTTTTTTTTCCCTGAAAGATAGTCAAAATAGTGAGGCTAAGTTCGAAGATGGGCATATTCGGGTCGGCCCTTCGTGAGTGAGGGCCACCTAAGTGATTTAAGGTCTTTTGGTGATATTTATGGCAAAATAAACGATGGAAATGACACGGCAAATGATAGGTATTGTCAATACCAATCCAGGAAAAAAAAGTTTTTTTTAAATCGGGTGAGTGGACCGTGAGTTAGGGCCTTAGAAGTGAAAAGCTACTAGGGCCCTATGTGTATTTTACATAGAACTCGAGTAAATTTCATCCGTTTTTCGTAATTTTTGTGTCATTTCGAAGGTAATCAAAGGCCGAATAGAATGTTGTTGAAAAAGAAATTAAATTTGGGTCCTCGGACTAAGGCCGCTACTAGGGCCCTATGCGTATTTTACATACAACTCGAGTAAATTTCATCCGTTTTTCGTAATTTTTGTTTCATTTGAAAGATAATCGAACACCGAATAGAATGTTGTTGAAAAAAAAATTAAATTTGGGTCCTTGGACTAAGGCCGTTACTAGGGCCCTATGTGTATTTTACATATAACTCGAGCAAATTTCATCCGTTTTTCGTAATTTTTGTTTCATTTGGAAGGTAATCAAAGGCCGAATAGAATGTTGTTGAAAAAAAATTAAATTTGGGTCCTCGGACTAAGGCCGCTACTAGGGCCCTATGTGTATTTTACATATAACCCGAGCAAATTTCATCCGTTTTTCGTATTTTTTGTTTCATTTGGAAGGTAATCAGAGGCCGAATAGAATGTAGTTGAAAAAAAATTAAATTTGGATCCTCGGACTGAGGCCGATACTAGGCCCTATGTGTATTTATACTCAATAAATTAAAATTTTAGGGCTATTTGAAATTTTTGTTTTATTTGAAAGGAACGTCGTACGGGGCTTCGTAATTGCGCTATGCGCAATTTCTAAGATGTACACATTACATAATAATTTTACTTTAACTACTTTAACCGGCACATAGGCTTACGGTCAAAGTAGGGTGACAGACGCACTAGGGTCACGTACGCAATAGATATACGGGTTTGTACGGGGCTCAGTCGCAGCAAACGCTCCGACTGTTCTGATGGCTCGTTTTTTGTTTGAAAGGTACTAACGAATGTAAAGCAGCCGCACTACTTTCCACCTCCTAAGGGGCCATTCACAAATTACGCACGCACCAAATTCGAAATTTCAGACCCCCCCCTCCCCCCTTGCACGCGAAAATGTATGGAGAAAATTTCAAAAATGTATGAAGCGTACGCTTTTGTCAAACCCCCCCTCCCCCCTTAAGAGCGTGCGTAATTTGTGAATGGCCCCTAACAAAATGGCCGTCGGCCGCCTTTTTGGATTTTTGTAAAAACAATATAAATCGGTGAAAATAATTCTTACAAAGTTATTGATCAGTGGGAAGTGATTGGTTATGTGTGTGTGGTGTTTCAAGGATCCCAAATATGGATATCTATATATAAATATATATAGTATATTGAGCTATATAACGGTATAGATAGTTATTTTGAGCTATATACTAGCATATTTATCAGTAAATTGTTTATTTATAGGTAAATATAGGTTAATATAGGACTGAGGAAATTGTAGGTCAATTTGAAATTTGTGTTACGTTTGAAAGGAACATCGTACGGGGCTTCGTAATTGCGCTATGCGCAATTTTTAAGACGTACAAATTTCATAAGAATTTTACTTTACCAACGTTTACGGGAAGAGTAGGGCTACGGACGAACTAGGGTCACGTGCGCAATAGATGTACGGGTTCGTATGGGGCTCAGTCGCAGCAAACGCTCCGACTGTTCTGACGGCTCGTTTTGGGATAATCTATGAAAATATTGGAAGATCTAAGAAAACATGCAAAAGTGTTTTCCCGAAAGTAGTCCCTCCAATAAATATGCCGACGTGGATCTTGAGAAGATGAAAAATCTTTTTAGATTGCAATGTATAAGCTCGCAGCTCGCGCCACGTTCTTTAGTTACAAGAAAACCTCCGACGATCTTGGATGGGTGACTAATCTCGAAATTATTCAATATTATGTCAAGTCATCTTAGATTTCCTATGCAAAATTTTATGAAGATTCTTTATCCAACACTGCTAAAGTAGTAATTAAGTTTCAAACAAAATTCTTTCTTATTTTTTATCGATGGAGAACCTTATTATAAGATACTTGGTTTTGTACCACATGCCAAAAAAGTTTACGTACGTACGTACGAAGTACTGGGATCTTATAGGTTTACGCATACGTTTGTATCACGTCGAATTGGACTCCCTGAGTAAGTGGAAACCTATTGTGGTTGTACATAGATGCCAAATCAGCGAGAAAAAAATGTCTGTCTGCACGATAACTTGAGTAAAACACATCTGATTTCTAAAATTCTTTTTTTCCGCGTTTGGTAATATCAAAAGAGAGGCTAAGTTCGAAGATGAGTGATTTTGGATCAACTTCTCCCGAAGCGGGGCCCAATAAGTGCTTTACGGTTTTTTGAAGATATCTCTGGACATTTAACCGCTACACTTGTAAGTGATACGTATTTACAATACCAATCGACGAAAAAAAAGTTTATGGAAATCGGATGACCGACTCGTGAGTTAGACCCCTTGGTGTGAACTAGGTACAGTGCGCCAAGCAGTTTTTACTTATAGGGCGCCCAAATTTGAACATAGTTCGACTACTTTCGCTTTATTAGATAGGTATTGACTGTACCAATCAAGGAAAAAAAAGATTAAAAATAGGTCCACCGGAGCGTGAGCTAGGTCTCTTGGAGTGAGCTCTTATCCGGCTACTCAGCCGTACAGTGAACCTCGAGTATTTTGCCAATATCTCGAGTAAATTTATTTTGACCGAATTTCATGATTTTTTTTTGTTTGAAAGGTATTAACGAATGTAAAGCGTCAGTGCTATTTGTCACCCAACAAAATGGCTGCTGGCGGCCATATTGGATTTTAGTATAATTGAAATATATCGGAAGAAATGGTACTTAGAGAGTTTCTGTTAACATAGAAGTAATTGGTTATGTGTGTGGGGTGTTTTAGGCATTGCATATATGGACATCTATATTCAACTATATACAGCTATATTGAGCTATATACAGGCATATAGAGCTATATAATAGCATATTCATCTGTGAAATGTTTATTTAATATAGGTAATTATGGCGCTATATGGCTGTTTAAATAGGAATGTATGAGATTTGACTTCGAAGGGGCTGTCGATATTGCCTCCGGCAATTAATTTGTATGTAATAACAAGGAAAAGAGTGGTAATGTAAGTGATTTTAAAGGGCGAATAGCTTTTCAGTAGAGAAGAGTATCAAGTAAGAGATATAAAGAATTTCACACTAAAGGCTTTTGACACGAATAGGTGTTTCGTACGGGTCGGCGTTAGCTATTTTTTTTATAAATCATTTTGGACTTTTTTCCCTTAATATTCCAAAATTTTCCTAAACATCCATTTTTTGGCAAAATATGGAACAACGTTTTCACAAAAATAGTCCCTGTCAGTAACCAATCGGACAAAATAAGGGAGATCTGGGTGTAGTCTGGTAAAAATTGAATAATCTAAAATTTAATGATATTTGGTCGGTGCGGTAAGAGTTGAGTAAATATCTGGATAATTGTTATGTTAGATGAAGAGCCTCACCTCAATCACAAAGTTTGTAGTATAATCGAAACGGTGTAAGAGAATTTTTTTTTTAATTTAACCGAATGGAATAAAAACTTTGAAAAAAAAAACGGATCCCACTTTAAGAACAAAATCTTTTTAATATGTACGTACATTCGTCTAACTTGGTAATAAACGGATCGTTATAACATTGAACAAGCCATATATTTAAACATTTTTCACCCATGAAAAGTAAATAAACGTGCACCATTTATATCAACGAAGACAAATCCTTCAGTAAAATAATCACAAAAATTCATTATTCGTTGAGTAAATTTTGCAGTCTTTTGTGAATAACGTACATTATTTAGTATAAAATGGTAAGTTAAACATCAAATGTTTATACCCAGTGAATATGCTCTGTTCGTGTAGAGGTACAGTAATTGCGGCACATACTTTGAAGTAGCACAGCAGCAGCAGCAGCTATAAAATCGAATGGAAAATATGCCAGAAACCATTAAAAAGCATCTTCAATTTTTCAACTTTTATATAAATGATTCACAAGACAATATAATACAAAATTACCAAACAGTAACGGCTTGTCAGAACGGAAAAGTTGGCAAATTCAACCGAACAATTTGACTTCTCGTATTATATGTTTTTCGCAATGTCTTCAAAATGTCATTATTTGAATTTATTGTTTAACATGAAATGACATAAAAAGTATATTCTCATACGAAACATCTTTATGTACGTTTATGTACACTGCATATATAAATATTTTCCGTTATTTATTTTAATATTTTTGAATATATATCTATTTGAAACGTTGTCGCTTAAAAGAGAGATCAAAGAAAAAAATTATTGTTCACAATTTCACATATGATTCAAAAAAAAAAAATATCTCGTCGAATAATAATAATAATAATGAGACTTTTGTGTTGTTGTTGGTGCTGCTGCTGTTCGTTGAAAAGAGAATATGTCTTTCTACACTTCAGTTAAACCTATAAATTATTAGTGTACGATTTGTATAGAGAGAGAGGCGAAAAAAAGGAAGATTTAACGACTTACGTGATGATATCAATAAGTTTTCAATTTTCCTCCATTTTACTATTGCGAATATGATTTGTCTATTTTGTACTATTTTGTATGCCTGTCGGATGACTTTTATATGTTTCCTTGATGGAACCAATTCTGTGACAATATAGACAGCACATCAACTTTTAATAAACTTAGATAGACCAGTGCAAGGACAAGTTTTAGACATCAGTTTCTCAAATTTCTCAAAGAATTTATCAAAAATACACCCTAGTCTAAATACTACGCAGTAACTATTTATTTCATGGCTTGTACAAGCTTGTTTTGCACGAACCAAGTTCAGAGAACCAATCTGTAAATGGCTAATTTCATTCTTTCAATACGACTGGGAGAGTGAGAACTATAGTAAATTACAGAAAGGTACAATTGCTAAAAGTTTTCTATGTGCAGAATGAGCACCAGCTGGTGTACAAACAAAAACACTTTGTATTGTAAACAATTCAAAGACACCCTACACACAGATGCGTCATCTATGCGCGCACATAACACGAATGAATGAAGTAAACACATTGTTAAGAATGTGTTTTGATTGTTTATCATACAATAAGTGTGTGTTAGTAGATCCAGCTGATGCTCATTCTGCACATAGGAAACTTTTAACAATTGTAGTTGCGTTTTTACGTTACAAAAATTATCACTTTTTCGTGTGATTGGAACTCTAAACTACAATTTTTTCGCAACGCAGTCGAGAAAATAGTTATTATATACAGCAGTGCGATCGAAGGACTGCGTAAATGGATTTTCATTTATTTATTTAAGCATCAGTGCGTAAATTGACGTCTGTAAAAACGGGGATGAGCCCACTACTGTACATAAAATCTTGTTGTTAAAACGTTAGTAAATTGGGTTTTTGCGCATGCGATGTGCTGCCAAAATCGCCTTCGGCTCGTATCCGCAATCTCGGGAACTTCTATAGTCATCGTTGCTAGGTTGACCTCTGGAAAAAAGAGGAAATTTCATTTTCTCTCGTGACTTGCAGACAGAGCGTGGCTAAATGAAATTTCCAACTATTTTTTTTCTCTCGGAGAACAAATAACTAAGTCATACAGCGTGAATGACTTAATTTTCTCCACTAAAAATATCATTAGTCATTTGTTTGCAGAGAGTAGAAAATAGGAAATTCCAACTAGAGCGAAGCGATGGTCGCAATTAAGCTCGATGTGGAATTTCCTATTTCTCCCAGAGTGGAAAACAGCGATTCTGCATCTATTTTTGAAAACAAAAACAAAGCGACAGTTCGAATGAGAAAAGTCACGGTGACAAAGTACTGCACTTTTGCCACTAGAAATGTCATTCGACCAGTCGTCAAGAAAACGCAATTTTCTCATGGGCGATTTAGGGGAGAAAATAAGACAAAACACAAGGCGCGCATAAAAATGAATTTTTCTTGACGCCTTGTCAAATGACAGTTCAAGTATTAAGATAAAAATTTGGGAAATTCCAAATCGAGCAATTCGCATCTACTCGGTAAGCAAATATCTATTTTCGTCCATAAACAAGTTTACCTAAGTAAGTGCAAATGCATACAGGCAAACACACAATAAGTTCATTTGTTTGATTAAATTATTTCAAACTGCGGGCCGTGCTAACATTGCAGTTCACAGGTTTTTCGTCTGTCACCCCAGCAACGGTTTTACTTTGCAAGCCGTGAACAGCTGTATCAAGAATCACATATAGTTTTCTTCTCCCACATACAGTAGGAAATCAAAATGTGGAATGGGGGTGCGCCATATTCAAACTATCGAAAATGTTTATTAGATGAAGTAGTGGTTTAGACCCAGCAAAGCTGGCGAGGGATAACGACATCAATTCCTCTTTCCTCTATTCTATGTCAACTTTCCCAAAGAGTACGATTCACTATTTCACTGAAAGATGTCGCTGCAACAAAGCAAATGTCAACAGAAAAGTAATTAATCTTTTACTCGACGGATTTTCGCCTCCGGACTCCGGAACAGTTTATCAATCGTTCTCTATATTTTCTTGGAGGTTTGAAAAAACGTTTGCTATCTTTTCCTCATATTCTTTTTAAGATTTTTTATCGCCAAGCCGATTTTGGCCGGATTTAAGAACTAATTACTGTTCCAAAGTCGTAAGGTCATGCTCTATACGATGGCATTTCATTTGACTAAAACCCGACAAGTAAAAGATTAATTATTTTTCTGTTGACACTGTTGACATCTTTTGAAAAATAGCAGACCGTCCTATATCAGGTGGAATTTTTTTTTTTTTTTTTTAATCGTAAGCCTTTATTCAATAAATCTTTGGTATGCATACACAGTTACAAATTATCGTCGTGATTAATCAATCGATTCCACACCGACTAGTCAAGTCATATACTGAATTTAATACAATTTAGAAATTTGAAGAACAAAATATCACTGATAAGATCGTTGAGGCAAAAATTATGGCAATCAAAAACCTCTTCATTATTTTTATCATTAAGAAGGAAAGAAATAGAAGAAAAATTTAGAGTTCATAAAATTAAAAGATAGAAAAGAAAGAAAGAAGGAAAACAAGCTAAAAAATCACCGCGTTATACGCCTAATCAATTCATGCTCAGATATTGCACATTTGTTGAAGAAAACACTGGCTTGTTCTTGTAACAAGTTGACGATAGAGTCGATTCCGGACCTTTCCAAGAGTGCAATCGTAGGGAACATTCTCGGCACATTGTGGATGCATTTTAAAATTTTGTTCTGAGTTACCTTCAATTTGTTGTGATTCGTTCGTGATGTGCCGATCCAAACCGGTGATGCGTAAGTCATTTTAGGGCGGATGATGCATTTATACAAAGTCAACTTTGACTCTGTTGATAGCAATGAATTCCGACAGAGACGCGGGTAGAGTGCTTTGAAACTGTTTAGCGCCTTCATTCTGCACGATTCAATTTGTCTCGTAAAATTCAGTTTGTGATCAATCACCATCCCGAGGTATGTTACTTCCGTTTTAAAGCTGATTAACGAACCATTGAAGTACAAATCCCTTGACGGTGTTCGTCTCCTTGATTGGTTAAATTTGAAAAGAATCGCTTGCGTCTTGTCACAGTTGATCTTGATCTTCCACTTAACGAAATATTTGTGGATCTTCGATAGAGCGTCTGAGAGATTTTTGACTACTGTATTGGACTGTTTCGCTGAAGAGAGAATAGCGGTGTCATCGGCATAATATCCACTCTGACAACTCAAAGGTACTCTCAGGTCTGAAGTGTAAACAGCATACAATAATGGCGAAATAACCGAACCCTGAGCAAGTCCAGCCGGGATGGATTTTGGTGAAGATTCGGCTCCATTGACACAGACTGTAAAGCTTCTGTCCTTTAGAAATGATGAAATAATCTTAATCAGGTAGGAAGGCGTTCCAACTTTTTCCAGCTTGAAGAGTAACCCATCGTGCCAAACCGAGTCAAACGCTTTTTCCATGTCGATAAGTACCATTCCTGTGGATTTTCTGCTCGTCTTGTTAGCATTGATGATGTTGATGATTCTTTTGATTTGATGAACAGTTGAGTGACCTGGCCGGAAGCCGAATTGTCAGGTGGAATTGAGAAAAGAGAACTGATGCCTTTCTGTGGTCGAGATGTTATAGGTGTAAAAAGTGTATAGTAATTCCAATGAATTTTTTGGAAGATATCATTTGTTGCTCGTCAACTACAGGCGAAACGGCCCAATAATAGCAAACTTCGATGACGATTCTTGTATTTTCATAACTCCTAAACGTAACTTGACATTTGCTTGTATGAAATCCCATAAGAACTGTCAAGCTATGATTTCTTAAAGTTACGAACGGCATGAAAATCGAGGCCTTGGTTCCTATATAACGTATAAACAGAAGGAGAATTCTACATTTTTGCTTATTTAAAAAAAAATCGGAAAATTTGGAAAAATATGGGAAAATGTTTTTTCATCAAATAGTCCCTGAACCTGAACAGAATTGCACCGGGATCCCGACTGAAATGTAACTATGTGGTGAAACATTGACGTACACAAACATACACACTCACACATTTTTACCATTTTGCAGTCATGGACATTAAATTTAACAGAGAAAAAAAATGTTTCTATGGAAAAAGATGATAATAATAAAAATCTTAATTTAAAATTCCATAGTTAACAAATTGCTTTTCGTATAACGTTACTATACATAAGTTCATTTATGCATGATAAAATACAGAATCATAAAAAACCTGGACGACATCAACTTAAGTTAAATTTTCATTTAAACAAGGAATTCGGTCATATAAAATGAAAATGAGAAAATAAACAACATCTTTTGCTGTATGGTTTCACTATAGATGTATAGTGATACGTTCGTTGTAAATGAAAATTTCATGGGTGGTCAGTAGTCTCGGTACAGTCATATGGGTTTATATTTTATGGAAAAGGACACTACTGTACCTATTAAATGTTTGAACTAAGTATTTAAACATTCCAAGAAGTTTACTTAAGAAAATTAATTTCAACGTTCATGGCATAATTAAAATGCTCTGTAAACTAGACGTAATTTCTGCACTAATATTTTAAACGAAAAATTTCGTTTATATTCACTAACCGAACATATAAACACGATTTTAGTAGAAATAGGTGCCATTTTCCTCCCCAATAAAATGTCCTACTAAAAAATTGAAGATTCTTTGCGATCGTAAATTTCCAATTCCGTTAAATCACTTACTTTGCTAAACGTTTTCGTTCTATATATTATGCGCACATTCTGTTTCATATAGATGTGTAGTAGCTGCTGAGGTGCTGAAACGAAGGTAAATTTTCGTCAACATATTTCTACAGCGTTATAAAATGATGTTATTCGGATAAGTTACACTTTAAATAAAGTTTGACTGGCATCAATCAATACCTTTTCAAAAAAAAAAAACTTTTTTTCTACTTGAACATGATATGAATAGACTTTCGAATATAAAAATTACCTTTTAATACACGAGGAAAAGTGGATTTTTTTTTATATTTTCGTTTTTCATGATATGGGAAAGTGTGTCTATAAATCATTGAAAATTGAATTGTTGAAAGTTTTTCCAATATTGCCAGCGTTTATTCATAACAAATTCAGTTTTCTTCGGATAATGTTGGATGGAATTTATTATTCATATAGTTCACAGTTGCTTAACCTTATCATATTTTCTAATTAAATTGTTTATAGGATATCGAATTTTTCGTTCGTTTATTTGTTTTTAAAGTGAGAAACGAAAATTGGCGAAAAAAGGCTTTCGAGTTGAAGAGAAAATCATATCAGTACTTGCTGGATGTGAACGTCTTATAGTAGTGAACTATTGCTATTGCCGCTGAACGTTATAAGCCTAACTAAATATTATTGAGTAACTCGTGTCTTATCCCCGAGTTTGAATGGATACCAAATTAGTTCTATTAACTGCTCCATTCGAAACTTGACCATTACATGGCAGTTTCCTCCTTGCGAAAATGACCCTTTACATAAGAGATGTTTTCGGTTCACTTTACCTGAATTCTTCCGATATAATCAACTTTCAAGTGTGGTGGCCTACGGTTCGAAAGAACAAACTCTACACTTGTCGAAAAAGTTACTAAATTCCGTTCACATCATTCAATGTAACTTACTATTTTCTACACAACGGGGGAAGATAAGTTGGATATTACATTTCAAGGGACACAAATCACCTGAGAAAATGTATTTTTTAACTTTTTCCGAGGAAAATACAACTTTTTTTTTTAACAAGGGCTTCCGAAGTTTCAGCATAGAGGAAAGAAAATGACTATTTGGTAGAAACAGCCAATTTCATCTAGAGTGATTTTTATGACACTCGCTCTGACCACAAATGTCGTACTGAAACAAATAATTGTTCTAGCAAAAGGCAGAACGCTTAAATATACTTAATGGGAATGAGCCCACCCGACTGATCGGATTCCTAATAGCATACTGTATATGGACTAGGAAGAATATTTGTTTTATTTCTCCATGTCTCTTTATGAACTGAAAAAAAAGATGTGGCAAAGGTTTAAATCTATGAAATATTGCAGGGCACATCATAGGGATTGCCATAATGTGTTGTAATTTCGGTGTTTTATAATTAAAAAATTCCGGAACCCCTTCTTACCATATCTCAACAAATTATAATAGTCGAAAAGTACAAATGGTCCTTTAGCAAGCGCCAACAAAGCAGCATCATCCGCATTTTACCTTATATGATTCATTTACGTGTCGTTTCTAAGACACTTTTAACCACACATTACCTTTTGTCTATACACACGCACCGCACACCCCCACATAAAATAATTTCCATCTACCCTGGTTTCACGTAGCGAATCATATCAAAATAATCTATTACTCTCCTTTAAACACGTCAATTTTCAAGTGTACGGTTTTTTGGCATCGCTAGTAATTAATAACCTCCGGTGTAATCTATAAAAGGCTGGCTTTTCGCCCTCCATGACATGGTTGAAATGTGGATTGAATTAAAGAGAATGATGATTCAGAATATTTGATATACATAGGTGAGATGATGTAATTATTAATGCTTTCTAACATCGTTTATACGTATAAAGTATAAAGATATGTGTGTTGGTATAAATCTCAACGTTGATGGTAATTGTTCCAAATATCTTGTTCAGGTTGAATGTATGTGACGGGTTGGTTGATGTGCTCTCAATGTTCTCATGAAAAGCCAAATTGATACATTGTGTGGTGATATTAATTTTCCCATTAATCATTTCAAATATGTATATAAGTAAACGTAAGAATATATAAATCTAATTTTGTATATATATCGTAATAAATGCTGATTTTGATAAAACGATTTTTAAAGGTAATAAAACATTAAGGTTTTCAATTTTGCTGCTGATGTGATGACGACGACGGAGTAAGTTCAACGTACTACCCCCGTGCCTAAACAAAGGCATTTTAAATGTTAGGTAGATATATTATATGGAAGAATAAGAAACAAAAATCATTATTTTCGCCGATGGAAAAACTTTTACCTAAGGAATATGAAATTCACTTATCAATACCGACAATGAAATATGAGGTAACCATAAATGGATGACATCGATATATGGACAGCTTGTTTTATATTGAAAAAAAAAAATAAAAGGAATCGAAGTAAGTTGTGTGTGTGAACATTTAGTTGGGTTTCACGAAATAACCAAATAACTGTCGATTCGAGTAATTCATAATACTGGTTGTTGAGCATTCAATAATCTAAAGGTCAATGAAAAATGACGTTTTCTTGACGTTTAATTTTTACGCTTTTCTGTTTTGGCAGGATATAAATAAGAAACTTTCTTCCTCCCCCCATTTGCTTTTGTTTTAAAAAAATGATTTAGCGAATTGATGTTTTTCTTTCGTAGAAAAAACTGTTAATCACTCCACGGACATATGGTTGGAAGACCGCAGCAGTTTCCCGCGAAATCGGGCTATAAAGAGCGCGTTCGGATTTTTTTGTCCACCTGTAGCCTGGATAACGACAAATGCTCTCAAATAATAAAACAATCGATTTTGTCGCAAAACTTCTTGTTCAAATTTCTTATTTTCTTCTCACCGTAAACAAATAACTTGATGCTCTAACAACACTAAATTGATTATCTAGAGTCTCAAGACTATTACGATATTTTTAGGATATTTAGGACATTTTAATAATGAAACGTAAAATTATTATTTACTTTTATTGAACTATTTTGTTTTCGCAGCAGGTGACGAAAAGTAGAACTTTCCGTTGCCTTTATTGCGAAAAACGTTGTATACAACTCGATGATAAATGTTTTTTAGGAACACGATGTGTATTGTCCCACTCGGCCTACGGCCTAAAAAAGCATTTATCACTCAGTTGTACAACAGAGGCAACGAAAGTTTTACTTTACGTCACTGAGTTGAGAAACGTCATACCATTAACATGTATTTATACTAGAATCTAGATCCAGAAATACTAGATAACTGAGTACTTCCATTTAATGAATTTCTTGAGGAGAATTAGCAATAACAGTTTATCCATATGAGCATTCATTAATACTGGAATCTTCAACGTTTCTACAATTTCTACAATTTCTACAATTTTTTATTGATTAACTTATTGATTTGGATAAGATCTGAAACAAATTTTCATGCGTGATGAAAAAAGAATTTTAATTCCGCAATAAAGTTCAGCAACGGTAAATGAAAGTATTTTGATGCTAATTCTGCACAAGACATTCATTTACTGATTGTATGTAATTTGTGGAATTATAGAAAATATTTTCTCACGTTTCTAACGTTTCCAAAAAATTATTTGTAGGAAAATTCTGGAATATTTAGGAAAATAGGGTAAAGGACCGGATGAAACCACCGTCCAAAATATAGCAAAGAAAGCGATAAAGATTTATGTTATTATCGAACCGAGGCCACATCAAACCAAGTTGCAAAAAAGGACAATTTAGAAATCGAAAGAATCAAGAATAACAATTACGAAAAACATTGAAGTGATAGATGGTGTATCAAGCTATAATATAAAGTTTAATGGTTGTTTGTTGGTTTGTCTCTCTATAAGAGCCCAGACGGAAAGTCCTAGAGACTTGGGACTTGACATACTGACTAATGAGGGAAAGTTAGGAAGAACACAAGAATTTTTTCACTTTCAAGCGTTATTTGACGCGTGAAATGTTTTTTAGGACAATTAATTTTTTGGCGCGTGAAACATTTTTAACGCATTTTCTTTGACGATTGAAATTTTGGGGAAAAGTCAATTACAATTGCTAAAAGTTTCCTATGTGCAGAATGAGCACCAGCTGGTGTACAAAAAAAACACTTTGTATTGTAAACAATTCAAAGACAACCAATACACAGTGCATTCGAACGTTAACGTCATCTATGCGCGCACATAACTCGTATGAATGTAAACTCATTGTTTCTCATACAATAAGTGTGTGTTAGTAGATCCAGCTGCTGATATTCATTCTGCACATTGGATACTTTTAACAATTGTATAACGCGTGAGAATATTTTCAACGCATGAAAATGTATTATTGACAGAAAAATTTTGTTTCACTTGTGAAAAAAAAATGTTTTGGACGCGTAAATATTTTTACGTTAAACAAAACCCAAGCAAAGCCGGGTACTACACCAAATATATATAAATGAAGTAATAGATTTTAGATTGCTAATCGAGTAATATAATTCACTTCTCGGATGATAAGTTGCAAAAATGCGGAATTTATTTCTAGTATTCGTATCGAAAAGACGCCTAAATATATACTGACAATAACATTCGAGAAAAAAAAATTTAGTTGAAAACTAAATACAAAAAGTAGAATTATACAAAATTCGATATCTGGTTGTTGTTGTTCTTTTTTTGTTTCAACACCATAAATGCCTAAAGTATTTTTGTGAAAGCTTTAAAAAACAAATGCACACACATGTATAAAAAGCATTCCATTAAAACTATGTGAACCAAATACCATTGTTTTATTTTATTTTAGATTTTTTTTTGTTCCCACTTTTAACTTCAAATTGAAGTATAATAAATTTACTTTTTTTGTTTCAAGTGGGACGGAAAATGTATGTTACAGTTACAGAAAATGATAAATGGGTTGACAGTATGCACAAGAGTTTTTAGAGAATTTTCCATTTCATTTTGCCATTGTTCAAAGTGATTCTTACTTATTTGTGTTCTAAATCAATTAGTCAATTAGTGTGTTTTGCAGCCAGCTTTGGTTATGTGGCACAAGGTAGCGAGGTGTTAGTTTGTTTGTCTGATAATATAGGTTTGACACTGATTCTCGGGCAATAACACTCTGGTGAAAATGTGGAAAACTTTTACATTTATTATTGATTTGATACACCGAGAGAAAAGAAAAAAAAAGCCCCGAACCAATACCCCCCAAAAAACCAGAGCCAGAACCTAGCCTATCAATAACAAATTAGCAGCGCGCTTTTTGCTACCCGGGACAACACACAAACCCAAATAGAAAATTACAGTACATTTAGAATGATTAAAGTTCAATTTAAACAATTCTGTCACACATGTGCGGATATTATATCAATGAGTTTTTGTGACAGAAATTTTGAAATCTGATACATCATTTAAAATCAAATAGGTACTCACTCCCATGGCAATTAGGCAAATTTGCGTGAAAACTTTGTTAACGATCATTTCGCTCATTGAAATTTCTAAATTTACATAAAAACGAGTGTACCGCCGTGCTAAAATGTATCTATAGATGTGCATGCATAACAGAATCCATTACATTATATAGCATTGCTGGCAGATATTTCACACATCACGGCATATATATCGAAAATTGTCTTTAGTAAACGTAAAATCAAGACAAAAAAAATTTAATTTGTTCCAAAACATACACACACATAATATCTCGTTGAAAAGGAAAAGAATCAATAAAAATTCCAGAATTTCAAATCGACAGGATATGTTTCCTTGTAGATGGGAAATTTAAAGTTATTGCCATTTGGGTGTATAATATTCACGCTAGCGGAAATGCAAAAAAAAAAAACGGGGAAAAAACCAAGAGGAAAACTCCCGGGTTATATAATCGATTTGTATACAGAAAAACAATAGCTCTTCAATTGTGAGAATCTGAATAACATTTATTGTGATTTTTGTGTTCTTTTTTTTCCTCTGTTAAACGACGTTCAAGAATTTAATCAAGCGCTTTAGAACACCTAAATACATATGTATATAAATCGGAATGAAACATCCACGTTTGTTTGAAATGAAATGGACATTTCTTAATGTTACGGACAGAGTGTTTATTCAAGTAGCTCTAGTGTGAATCAACTATTAATGAAAGTACTGCATGGTTTTTGTATTGAAATTTGATTCTTTTTTCTTTCTTTATTTGTGTTTCGGTTGGTTTATAGATTTTGTTGTGTTTTGGAAACAATTACTAATCGGAGAAAATTAGTTCGTTGCACGAATGGTAATTCTTCTATTCATCTACAGTTGTAGGTTGCTAGTAGATTAAGTATCTATCTAATGATGGAAAACGAATACGAGAGTAAGTACATTTTCCACCTTTTCTCCCATATTTACCACTATATGGGCCTTCAGCTCGGTACATAACTTGCCAATTGTCAAAATAAACATATCGCACACTGTTTCGATCCAACGAACTATTGTTTAGTGACTGCCATGGCTACAGTGGCTATATGATGACTAAACTGCCACTTCTAGTCATAATCCTATACGTGTTATAGTATAGCGAATCATAACAAAAATAAAATGATATTTGATTGAACTATCCAACACACACTGGTCCCGTGTCATTTAAAGCAATTTACAATTTACAGACGTCCCACATGCCCGATTTGTCCGATTTGTCCGACTTTTTCAACATTTGTCCGACTTTGTACGATTTGTCCGACTTGTCCGACTTTTTCAAGATAAAATTTGTTAGTAACATTAAATGCTTCTAATGCAAACGAGAAAAAAATCGTTCGCTCCGCTCGCATTTAGTTGGTTACACATTTTCACATTGTACATGTACCTATAAAATTAAGGCAGTAAATATATTACTGTATTGACTAGCTATGTGGACCTACATATTTGCGGGATTCTTTTGAAAAACAGCCTACCGAAATCGGACGCATTTTCCAGAGGACTTTTTTATGTGTGCCTAGAAAAGTATTCGACCCTAGAGGCCAAAACCACTTTCAAAAAAATTCTTCAAAGTTGTGTGGCTGGTGAAAGGTGATCAAAAACCGAAAACTTGAACTTTTCTTACAAAAATTTCTCCAGTTACACGAGCCGTACAGGGTCGTGTAGGGTGTCATTAGAAAGGTATTCATCCACACTGAAATATGTGCAGTTAAAGTTTTCAACCGAAGACTTACACTGTTTTTACTAAAATTTCTCGAGGTACACAAAACGTACATGATCGTGTGTATCATTTGAAAGGTAATTTTATGTGCTTTTGGGCCAAATAGGGTCTATAGAAGCATCTCTGATGAAATATGGACACTTAAACATTTCAACTTGTATTTCATCGTAGATGCATCCAAACCACATAAGACTCTATTTGGTTCAAAAGCCCATAAAATTACCTTTCAAATGTTACCCCACACGACCCTGTACGTTTTGTGTACTTGGAGAAATTTCAGTAAGAACAGTGCAAGTTTTCTGTTGAAAACTTCAACTGCACATATTTCAGTGTGGATTAATTTTAAAACCAATAAGTCCCTATTCGGCTCAATAGTACGTGCGATTACCTTTCTAATGACACCCCACACGACACTGTGCGGCTCGTGTAACTGAAGAAATTTTTGTAAGAAAAGTGCAAGTTTTTGGTTTTTGATCACCTTTCACCAGCCACGCAAACGTCGAAGAATTTTTTGAAAGTGGTTTTGGCCTCTAGGGTCGAATATCTTCCTAGGCACACATAAAAAAGTCCTCTGGAAAATGCGTCCGATTTCGGTAGGCTGTTTTTCAAAAGAATCTCTCATTTACAATTTTATATACATAACATCAACTTACAATCGACAGACAATCGAATTTATAAGTTATATTCCTACCGACATCTAAGTTATAAGTTGTAGGTCGACAGGGAGGTTGTTGAACCATGATTGAGTGATAAGACTTCAGGAACTGACATGCATCTGTTTAAATGTCCATAAAGTTCATACAGAAATCCAAAATAGTCTTTAAAAAGCCTGCGATATAAGCCCCAAGCAGGATCTATTGGAGATTTTTTTGCAGCGAAGCAAATTTGCTAGAGGTGTTTTTTATCTTTTAGATGAACTTCATTCCTGAGGCCTTTAAATTCGATTTATAAATACGATTTATCGACGTTTATCGATGAGAAATAGTCCGATGTTGTACTTTATTGAAAAAAATACTTGTACTTTTCCTTAGAAAATGTCCGATTTTGTCCGACTTTTTCAAGAAAAATGTCCGACTTGTTTTAAGTTGGACACCCCGAAAATCAGTGGGACGTCTGAATTTACTAATTCGTTTACTTTCGTGCGATATCTACGACCGTCTGCTGGAGGACATACATAAACCCCGTCCGCAATTCCATGAAGGCCCTAAATCATTGATGACTACATGAATATGAATTTCAGAATTGTAAAGCGCATCTGCAAATCAGTGTTGTTAGACAGAGTTAAATGGGAGGCAGCTCATGAATTTTACTTCGAAAAATGTATACTTCTCGAGCTATAACTCTGTTTGACAACACTGAATTGTGGCCGACCTTTATGGACGTCCCCTTTAATCAATTTATCATTTTATTTACGGCAAGAATTCAGAATCCCTAGATTTTAACGCCTTATTGTTCCACAAACTAAACCAAAATGTTTGGTAATTTAGTTAATCACAATCGCGAAGTTATTCACACAATTTATCCTTCCAAAATCGAAAAAAAAATACAAGAAATTCTAATCAGCTATCACAGGTGACAAGTTAACAATTATTTAATCTAAAAACTGGACCGAACAAAAACAACATTTCCAATTGAAATCGTGTTGTATTGCTGACTGAGACGTCTCTTCATAATATCCTCCTAATATACCATTGATTCAAGCGTGTATGTTAAGTGCATGATGTTTGTTTACGTTATTGTTGGATGTAACCCAGAGAAACTTGATTCCCTCCTCAAAATCATAATGACAGTGTGAATTTGCAAAGTAATGACGATTTAATGACAATGTAATCCCACGCCGCTGTCGTTCCATTATACGTTCAGTCTGTTTATTTATATTTCATAATGGATCGCATTTAAGTCATTCGGATTGTCTCTTACTGTATATATTCGAAACGATATTTTATTTTTGGGTACTTAGTCAACCTGCCCCAAAACCTTTTAACCTATACGTTCGCTTATCTCATTTATCTCGAAAACATATAAACAAAATTACATTCCATTCTGTATTTTATATGGATTCCCGTTAGCCTCACTCCTGGGTCCAATTGCCAGTAAATCAACATTAATTTTTTTTTATCCACATCTCCAGTGATGTCACAATACAAATAAATTTATTTTTACCTCCCCATTTTCTTTCTCAATTCTTTTTGTCAAGTACCTTCTTGTGTCATTCGTCTTATGAGAAAAAGGAGAAAAGTCTTTATATTCAACCTGTATACCAAAATAAATCGTTTATAATCCTATCTCAGACGACCTTCAGTTTGTTCATGTCAGAATGGTCAAATGGCGCTATACGGTAGAAAATTCACAGTTCGTTTCAGCATGAACTGGAAAACTTTCGTTGGTCTACATTATGCATGGTCTTTCAGGCTTTTCTTTTCGTTTTCTTTTTTGGATTACATTTTGTCGATTGCTATGTGATCAACAACGCTGTTTGAAGAAAAGCAATTCAATGAGGCAACCATGTGATAAGTATCAGTTATTTGTTTGCCGAGAGAAGAAAATAGGAAATTCGAAGAAGAACAAAGTTTTGTGGCCAGAACGGAGCGATGGCATGGAGCCGCTCAAGTTGGAATTTCCTGCGACAACGTTTTTCAAATGTGCTTTTCTCCGTATCAACTTGTTGCGCCATTTTTCATAACAAAAACAAATGTCCATTGTTGCCCTCTGTCAAAATAAGAGGCGGGAAAATAAACATTTTCTCCTCCGAACTGTCTTCCGACAAAGTGTCAACGAAATGGCCTCTTGAGTGGAGTGGAGAAGCTAAAAAATGTCAATCGTGGCAGTAGGTAGTGGGTATGTTTAGACGATAACTCAAAGAAGATAATCAATCTGATATCTGAAAGGTTTCGTTAACAGCCTGAGAAATGAATAAAAATGCGCGATGGGTTCTAGTTTTGTAAAACCAAAACCGTTTTTCTGTTGCGAAAAAAAGTTGATGTGTGCTACGCTACATACAGTCCAGTCCAGTTCAAAATCATCTTACTACATTTTCGTGTAAACGGCAACTAAACTTTCTATTAGGTATACCAAAAATGTTGGAAACGAATGACTTCTTCACAACTTTTTGTATTCTTGAGATGGACATATACTTTCGAATTAACCATGATAGACGGGCGTACTGCGGCGGAAAATTGTCGAATTGTGAAACCCATTCCCGTTTTCACCATAATTCAGCCAAAAACGAAAACATTTTTCTTACTTTATACCTCAAATCCAATGTATAACTACAATTCCAAAACAATCTTTCTGTATACACACCATACAATATGTGGCATTCGTATCGTGTCCATACTCCATACATTGTATATGGCAGTGGGGGTAATGTTTGAAACGTTGAGTTTATAGATGGGGTTGACCAATAAAAAACTAACTTTAGTTGACAATTTGCCGTTGTTTTTCGTGAGGTGAATTCGGATTACTTGAAGCAATTCGTTATGAAGAGAACTCAAATTGATGCGAAGATGGTACACACACAATATATACACAGAAGAGCACAAAAATCTTTTTTCATTTAAATTTTTATCAATAAATCAAATAGAAGATTGCGAATCAAAGAAAATTCGACAGAGGAAAGAGATAAAAAAAAATGAAAATTGTTGTCATAGTAGGGGTGTGAAATTTTTCAAGAATCGGAACAGAAGGGGTCCACATATTTCGGGAGAGGTGACATTTCTACAAAGTTTAATGTCGTCAGGAACAATAATACCGTTCAAAAAATATTTGCCCCATATTTTGACCTCTACCAAAAAAAAAAGTTCGTAAAACTCGAAAATTTTACTTCCAGTTCTAAATGATTTTTGTTTATTTGTTTAGGGAATCCAAAAACTTCTTGTACACCTCTTCCATTCTCATATTCCCGAACCACTGCACACCTCTATTGTCATATATTCAATAATTCGATTTATAAAGTCACACCGTGATCATTTTTGCATTATACACACATAATCTAAGCGCCATTCATATTTTTCGATAGTTCTCTCCCCCCTCCCTCTCTCTTTGCTAAAGCTCATAACAGGTCAATGCAATAAATCTATAACTAACATCGACTTTAATTTTGAAAACGGAAATAAACGGAAAGCTGAACTGCATTTCCCCATATTATGTATGTGACTTAGCTTACAAAAGGGCGTTTCATAATCTGCCACATGCATTCTACATAAGAAATAAATTTTGACTAGCACCTTGGAAATATATTTCAATGATTTAGTGGGTGAGGTGAACCAAAATTCATGATCTATAATGCGACTTAAGATGAAGTGACAAAATGTAATTGTCGTTGTGGGAAGTCTATAAATTGCCTGGTGTATATATTTTCTCTCTATCTCTCTCATTCGTTCTTTCTCTGTCGTTCCTGTCGCCGGACTATTTATTAGTTTCTTCTCAATTTTTTCCTATTTTAATCTGTGAACTAAAAAGAAAATTGAACAAAAAAAATCTTTTACAATACTGCCTGGAACGTTCATACACATTAATCTTATTACATGACACAGTTGTCATCATGTTTGGCAAAAGTCTAAAATCAATTAAGATGTTCGCCTACCCAAAAGTTTTCAATGACTGATCCTACACACATCCTCCATCGTCGTGCCATTCTGTAGCATCCTGAATGTGTATATACAAAATATACGCACGGTATTTTTCAGTCTCTTGAGCAATAGCGACAAAATATAAACAAATTGCTACTCTAAAACTCCAGTAAATCTTCTTAGATTTTATGGTTCAATTGATTCAACTTTTATTTATTGCTGTCAATACATCTCTTGTTTCATGCTAATGAAATTTTTTTCCGTTGAGTTGAAGTTCACTATTTTCCTTGAAGGAGGAAAAATTGAGAATTTGCAATAGCCGATTAGTTTATGATTTTTTTGTTGTTTGATGTTGTCGTTGTTCGGTATTTATGTATGTACTCTGCAGGGTTGGGCTGTGCTCTATTTTGTTTTGTAAAATTTCGATATTTAAAGCCAAGATTTCTTATGACGTTCAAAGGCAAAGTAGTTCCTTTGCAACTTCAATAACATTTTCGTTTAACAGATATATTGGCTGAACGTGTGTCCTTCCTGTGCTCACATATGGAGCGGAAACGTTAACGTTAACAAAAGCTTCCGAAAATAAATTGAGAGTGACACAAAGAGCCATGGAACGGAGTATGCTTGGAATAACACTCAGAGACAGAATGACGAATCAATGGATTCGACAACAAACCAGGGTCGTTGATGTCATGGAAAGAATAGCATCTTTAAAGTGGAGCTGGGCGGGACATATTGCAAGAAGGACGGACGAACGTTGGACCAAAAAGATCATGAACTGGAGACCACCTAAAACACGACCTAGAGGTAGACCACCAGAGAGATGGAGTAATGGTATAAAGAGAATTGCAGGCGCAAATTGGCTGAACCCGCCTTAATGATAAATTTACCGTCAACGCGCGAATCGAAACTTCCGGTTGACAGAAGAATTTCCGAATAACGTCGTCTTATGAAAATCATATTAGTGAGAGTTCCAAATAACAACTTTGCCTTTGAACGTCAGTAGAAACTTTGGCTTTAAAATATCAAAAATTTTCAAGCCAAAAAGCCCAACCCTGGTACAGTGTTCATTCGAAGTGTAAACATTTCAATTTAACGATTTCGATTACTTTGATTTTACGTCGAGAGTGTAAGGTGAGCCTTTTCAACTGAGTATTTAGGCAACGGGTCGATATCAGTCGCGTATCGTTTGTCTAATTCATTGTCAATTCATCTAAGTCATTAATTAAAATGAAACATCAAAACAGATTTAGTATAATTCTGTACAAGTTACCTGGTGCAAACGAAATAAGAGAAATCATAGATACGGAGAGGAACCCTAGGACAGTGGACGTTCATCAGTTATTCCCCCAGCTCCTTCACAGCGTAAACAGTAGACAGCGTAAATTTACAACATTTATACAGCGGCTTGACAAATTTACAGATTTGGTCGAAGTCATCGGAGGATGGAGCACGTAGAGAGTCAAACTAAGTAAATCATGAGACAATACTCGGTCTGTCTTAGTCCGAATTTTAAACCGAATTATTTCATTTCACTCTGATTATCAGTATTTTGGGGACAAAAAAGTGTTCACGCGTCGTCAAACGGAAATCCACGAAATGACGTTATGCCAAACCATTGTTTTTAGGAGAGTTTCGGGAGGAACGAAGTTTGCAAAGTTTCCAAGACACAAAAACGATCTTTTCCTTTTGAATTTAACCGATTGTTGAATGTGGAACTTGTCTATAGACTTCTTTTTTTTGGTAAATTTAGGAAAATAAGAACCTTCTAGCCCGCGGGACCTATTTTTGACAATTTCTTTTACAATTTTTCGATATTTAAGGAGTATTTGCAAATTTTTTTACCTTTGGAAATTTTTAAGAATTTTGGTAAAATTAATTCTCTTAAAATTTCTAAAATTCTTAAATTTTAAATCTTTGGAATTTAATTGAATTTATATCTAAAAAATTTGCTCTGCTCCCACGTTAGAGAATGATACGAAACAAATTTCCGATCTATTATATCTAGGCTAAGCTGAACGATAAAATATAAAGTTAACACCAACAACAACAATAACATCAAGAGGAGCAGAGAACACACTAACCTATATTTTATTTAAAGTCTTAGTACAACATTTATATATATTTTCTAAAAAAGAAAAACGTAAAAATATATTGATCAAATTTAGACGAATAAACAGATTTCGCAGGATGTTATGATTCCAATTTTATTACATTAACAATTTTATAGCAACGTTTTCTGTATTATATACAAAATACATATTAAATTAGAGGAAAAAAAAATCGTACCAAAAACATACACACACAAAACGTGTTAAAGAAAAAGAAAGAAAAAAATTTGTTTGAAGCGTGTGTTTTGCAAAACTGGTATGATCAATCATATAAACAAGAATAATTTAATAGCCTAAGGTGAAATAAAACTAGAATAATTTTTTTTTATTGTTTTTGTTGATGTTTTATTAATTTAATCGACCATTTTCTGTTTGTTTATAAAAAACGAGTTTATTTTACCATTCCAATTTCACCTTGGACTATAAACTCTTTCCGAAGCTCTAAATCTTTCCATTTATTTTCATAGCACATACAGCAACAATATATTACATCCAATACAAGTTCTTCATTAAATACAAGAAAATCATCATTTTGCGAATGCATTCTATCAATCATAATATTAAGTAAGAATGTGGTGATGTCGACGAAACGATGTATATATCGTAATCGTATAACAGCAAAAATGGACTCTTAAGGTTAACCCGCGAGACATTTATTTGTGTTCACTCGTTTTAACCCCTTTTCAATCGAATACTCACTCATTAATATTAATTTTCTATTTCAACGATTCGCAATAATTAAATTATAATAACATTTCCTCAAGTATAATTACATTACGACTAGCATCCGCACGTGTCCACATTTTGAGCAGAAATATTTTTTTTTTATTGTCTGTTCCTTTCGTTGAATGCAATGTATTATGTCTGCGTAGACGTGTGCACTGGTGGAAATGTGTTTGCATTGTACATTAATTTTGGTGACGCTCGAATAGTTCCGTGAAAAACACAACTTAAAGATGAGTACTCTCACTCTAGGGTATTTCTTGTGAACTTGGAGTATTTTTTAGCCCCGTACGAAGTACAAAGGGGCTTATAGGATTACGATGCCGTGTGTAATTGATGGAATTCGAAGCAGACGGTAAGGACAAAGTGTTTGCCTATGTTCATAGATGACGAATCCGCAATAAAAATTTTGTCTGTCCGTCTGTCACGTCGATATCTTGAGTAAATCAAATCCGATTTCAAACATAGCTAACGCCGACCCGTACGAAACACCTATTCGTATCAAAAGCCTTTACTGTGAAACTCTACATTTCTTTTACTTCATTCTCTACTGAAAAGCTATTCGCCCTTTAAAATCACTTACATTATCTTTCTTTGCCTTGTTAGCATATACAAATAAATTGCCGGAGGCAATATAGACAGCCCCGTACGAAGTCAACTTTCATAAATTCCTATTTAAACAGCTATATACCGCTATATTTACCTATATTTTCCTATAAATAAACATTTCACAGATGAATATGCTATTATATAGATCTATATGCCTGTATATAGCTCAATATAGCTGTATATGGGTATATATAGATGTCCATATATGTAATGCCTGAAACACCCCACACACATAACAAATTATTTCCATGTTAACAGAAACACTCTAAGTACCATTTTTCCCAATATATATCACTTTTATTAAAATCCAATATGGCCACCGGCAGCCATTTTGTTAGGAGACCGGAAATTTTACCGACGCTTTATATTCGTTAATACCTTTCAAACAAAAAAAAATTCATGAAATTCGGTCAAAATTTACTCGAGATATTGACAAAATACTCCACGTTCACTGTACGGCCGAGTAGCCAGATAAGAGCTCACTCCAAGAGACCTAGCTCACGCTCCGGAGAACATAATTTCAAAAACTTTTTTTTCCCTGATTCAATACCTATCTAATAAAGTTAAAACAGACGAAATATGTTGAAATGTGGCCGACCTACAAGCAAAAACTGCTTGCCGCCCTGTGCCTGGGTCTAACTCACGAGTCGGTCATCCGATTTCCATAAACTTTTTTTTTTGTCGATCTGTATTGTAAATACCTTTTATTTGACGTATCAGTTACAAGTGTAACGTTTCAATGTCCGGAGATATCTTCAAAAAACCGTAAAGCACTTATTGGGCCACAGCTCGGGAAGGGTCGATCCAAAATCACTCATCTTCGAACTTAGCCTGTCTTTTGACATTACCAAACGGGAAAAAAAAGAATTTTCAAAATCGGATGCGTTTTACTCAAGTTATCGTGCAGACGGACAGACGGACAGACGGACATTTTTTTTTCACTGATTTGGCATCTCTAGACAACCACATAATAGGTTTCCCCTTACTCAGGGAGTCCAATTCGACGTGTTACGGATGTATGCGTAAACGCATAAGACCCCAGTACTTCGTACGGGTCTAAAAATTTCTTTTTTCCTGAAAGGTAGTTGAAATAGTGAGGCTAAGTTCGAAGATGGACATATTCGGGTCGGCCCCGCATTCGTTATTTTGCACCAGCTGGTCACATACAATTCCAAATGGACACCAGCTGGTCCCATTTGGAATTGTATGTGACCAGCTGGTGCAAAATAACGTATGTACACCAGTTTGATGTAGCGATTGTAGTTTTGAAATATCGCAACTTCATCTCTTATTTCCCACGTCGATTAGGAAAAACGTTGTTCCTAACTTATGCTTAGAGGCCCTTTTTTTAGCAAATTCGATTCCAGCACTCTCCTCCGGCTTGAACTCTCATTCGCTAAAAAAGCATTTTAGCATGCGTTGGTAAAATAACTATTTTTACTGATTGCTTCCTTTTATAAAAGAGAGCAATTAGAGAGAAACGAAGAAGAACAGCTGAGACAAAGTGACTAAATTTATGGGTGCAAAACAGTATCATGGAATTGTTTTCTCGATTTCCAAAGATTGCAAAAAATCCGAAAAATGGAGAAAAATTGTCGTAAAGGATGCAGACCGACCTTTGTATGTTTAATTTTTTTAAAAGAATAAAACCTAATTCAACGATTACACATCATTAGATAAGAAAGAGAAAAGGTTGTTGTTGAGTAATTTGGGCAATTATTTCCCTTATAATGTCAGAAAACTTAATGTTTGCGATGGTTATTTGCATAGAATACTAAGAAGTTTTATGGTGGAATTAAAACCCAACAATGTCAAAAATTCACATGTTGAACATTTAGTACAGTTCGTAATTAACGACCCACGGTTGTTATTTTAAAAGTTTGAAGAAAAATCAACCACAAAAGTTGAACGCTGTGCAACTTCCAAAAACAGTTTTACTTTTGATTTGCTAAGGTAGCCCGAATCGATAGATTCGTGTAACATCAGCCATTCGTACAAAATATTTTCATACGAGAATATGTGTACCACGGCGATAACGCTCAATACACACATCAACACTGATTCTGAAAGCAATTTAAACATGATATATGTATGTACGATTCTGGTATATGTACTTCGCATCCATCATATTATATTTCTCATCATAAACATCATACCGGAGAATGAGAAAGTTTTCATATTAAAGTTTTATGATATAGAACCCGTTAGTGTTGTAGAGGTATCGGGTTTGGTCCAGCTGAAAACAAAATTAATATCAGAGGATGCTCTTATATTTTCTATTTTCACATAGGTTAGCTGTGCGCTCTATAGGGTTGGTGGTTTTAATATCAAAGGCTCTTTTGATGAGAAGAAGATTAAAAATATTTTTTTTTCTCCATGATACGTTATGGTTTGCTATTAATTATTATTAAAAGCGAAGATTTTCTTTTTTATTTCTGTGTGTTGCTTTGCGTACATAACATTTGCATTTCGCGTGGTAGATTCATGATCACACATTCAAAAATATATATTAAACGAGAAAATAAAAAGTGAAGCTCCAGTCCTTCAACAGAGAAAAACTGAAGTCAGATGATATGTGTTCGGATTGCAATTTTTGAATTACGAAAACACAATATCGGTTTAATTTTTTTAGTACAGAAAAAATGACTTCTGTACACAAACGAACCATCAGAACCCCGTACAAACCCGTATATCTATTGCGTACGTGACCCTAGTGCGTCTGTCACCCTACTTTGACCGGAAGCCTATTGCGCCCGTTAATGTAGTTAAAGTAAAATTATGAAATGTGTACATCTTAGAAATTGTGCATAGCGCAATTACGAAGCCCCGTACGACGTTTCAAGATTTTTTTTATTATTTTGAAATTGGATTTGATTTACTCAATATATCGACGTGACAGACGGATTTTTATTAATTTAAATTTTTATTGCGGATTCGTCATCTATGAACATAGGCAAACACTTTGCCCTTACCGTCTGCTTCGAATTCCATCAATTACACACGGCATGGTAATCTTATAAGCCCCTTTGTACTTCGTACGGGGCTAAAAATCATTATTTTGTACATAAAAACCATTATTAACCACTACACCATTTTGTAATAAGCAAGTTTCTACCATTTAAAAAATGTCTTTAAAACATGGTTATTGCAAAATGCTGCTGAATTTTGTACACAAAAACCATTATTTTGTACATAAAAACCGTAATTTTAGTACATAAAAATTTGATTTTGATGAAAAAATATTTCTTCGGTGCCCAAGAACCGTTTTTGATTGCGGACGAAATAGCTTTCACCTATGTACAAAATCAATTTTGCTTTGTACAAAAAAAGTATTGCTTTGATGACCAGAAAATTAGTTTGTGTACAAAATCAAGTGTTTTTTTGTGTACAAAATATTTCTTTGTATACGAAAGTTACATTTTGTGAACACAGTCAAGTAAAAAATAAATTTTGTTTGTACAAAAATGTTGACGATTTTTTGTTCTTCTACCTCTGTGTCAGCACCAATTTAAAGGCTTTATTTGGTTGTATATGTGCAATATGCAAATCCGAAAATTATATTCTTATTTTGTGTGGTCTTCCACTGGGATATATATGTTGTCCCTATGTATATTCGTATTGTACAGATAATGTCAAATACAAGGAGACAATATACAACTATGGTGCATGTTTCACTATACCCCTTTTTCCACCCACTTTCTATGTCTAATGTAGAAATGTGTACCTTTTTGCGTCAATTCAAATAACACAGATGTAACATCTGCACTTTGTATTCGAAATATTTATGTGTATTAATGTTGATTTTCCATACAAATTCGTATCATGTATAGGTATATATAGAGTAGAGGTGGATATATGAATGCCAAGCGCATGAAGAAAATTGATTATTCAAGGGACTGTGTATAATGCACATTTTAATACCGTTTATTCGACATCATATTATGAAAAGGGACGGAAATTCAAGGTATCATAAAAATAAATATAGTAAAGTGGCTGACGGCAAATGTTCGTTCGCAAAAGACTATTCATTTCATCAAAAATCTTTGTTCGCAGTCTTTTTTTTAAATTTTTGCTTATTCAAAACTATAGTTGGAAACAACTTGGCGCCCACTAACTTAACTGATTACAAATTCATTTGTTAGTTCAATAGAGGATTAACCTTTCGCAGACGGCAAGAATATCAGCAGTTTTACTATCGGATTTATTAATTCATTGGATCTAAGAATTCTGAAAAATAGCTATCAAATCTATTACTTTATTTTTTACAACCAATATTCTTATCATTTTTACGACCGTCTTCGTCTTCGAAATCTAAACAGGTTATAAACAATTAAACCTTAAACAGGCCAGTCAACACGAAAAAAAAGAACTTTCAAAAGATTTGAGTCTGGCTAAATATGGTCTTTCATCCAAATCGGATCGTTCCAACAAAGCATATAATTGGCAGGTAAAGATGGAACAAAGATAGGGTATGTATACAACGATAAAACTGTAAATTAATTTAAGAAAAACCGCAAATCTCGGTTCTCTATTTTCAGCCCCAAAAAGGAAATTGTAGATAAGAATTATGTTATGAAATCATTAAAATTTTAATTAAAAATTATAGAAAAGCAAAACATCTGCAGCTCTGTGCTCTGTGCTCGCAAATGAATTTTATTCATCTTGAGAATGCATATAAATTAGCAAAGAATTCAATTTTGATTTAAACATGAATAACTCTTTCACCAAATTTATTTTAACTTTTAGCAGAAAGCCAAGCATCTCACACACACACAGAGTACCCAGTACACCATTCTATTATAAGTTTTGCATGAAATGCTGTCTTGAGAGTTAAATTAGCGTAAAGGGTTGATCGTAGCATTATGAAAGCGATTCGGTTCCATTCAACTATCTTAATTATATTGACGGTTGCGATTTAAGAATATTATTTTCTTTTCTTTTATTTCAACGATATTCACTAAATTATCAATGCATTAAAATGTAATTCATGTTGTGTTGAAAGTGCTCAATAATATGCAGACTGCCAGTTTTTTTTTTCCTCAAACAAATAATAATCAAACACAGCGTCAAGAGTAGATCAGGACGCAGGTCCAATGGAGTGGGAAGCATTCAAACATTTTTAATTGCAGATTCGGATAGAGGACCTTCTGAAACGTGGAGAAATCCCTTCTCCTCAATAAGCTTGTTCCCGAAATTCGGAATTACAAGGGAATGAAGGATGAAATTATTCCCAGCTTGTTGACTTTCAAGGTACGTGTTTGGTGATCAGGAGCGGGTAGAAAGTTTAATGAGGAGAACAGACGCCAAATGGAGTAGATTCTCAGCTCATCGTGAGATGGGAATAGGGTTGGAAGAGACAAACAATTTTGTTATTTTAGGAATTTCTCGTAGAAACTATATTCCGGAGGTCAAATGAGAAAGAATTGCAAAAAAAAGTTTTACTTTTCACACCGCTCGCACCTGTAAAATTCTAGAATTTTCGGTTTTTTTTTGGTTCCTCTGAAATTTATCGGATTATTGAGGTGTTAGTTTGTTCGTTCCTAGAATTACATCACTCCGCATGGTTCACCATCTTTCCAAGTATACACAGGGACTTGCGTCACTTTTTACTATTTTATGGGTGTTTTGACTGATATATTATAAGCAGCAAACATTCACCCCCTTTCGACGACACATTTAGATAGTGTCGGTTCGTCGTCCAAATTTTTATAGCAAACAATTTCTATGAAAGCATAGCGAGTATAATGTTTTGCTAACACGGTCAACAATGTATGTGGTAGTGGTTCGCTCCGTCTCGTACCACCTCTAATCTAACATAAAGCAACACTCCCGAAAAGTACTTCTAAGTTTTCACTCGAAACGTGAAAAAAAAACAAAATCTGACATACACACCTACAATATAACGTTCACAGAAACGTCGAAAAAAGAATAGAAAAAATATGAAATTAATTAAATGAGATCACCTTATGACCTCCACTTTGGTCCGACGTTAAAGCTAATATGACAATGTAACCGAAATGTTTTACCACCCTTAAACATCGTTGTTTTTCCGAATCGATAACTAAATGTATGGGGAAAAAATAAATAAAAAAGTGTACGACATCGAAATGCTCTTCTTAGGTGAGCAAGCAGAATGCATTAATGTCTGCTGTGCAACACAGGAAAGTTGTTCGGTGCCAAAAGGTTTTTATATGTTTCGCACGGGGAGTACAACGTTTAGCTTTTTGACTTAACCAGAGTTAACTTATTTTGCTGCTTAAAGTTTTTCTATAAAAGCTTGCATGTTTATTGTACAAACATTTTGCGAGAGAAAAATAGGAAAAGAATTGAATGTTAAATATCTGTGTATTTATAAATATAAATGTTTAAGTACACGCCATGTATATGCACTGTACACACATCACATATAATACACGTACACATATAGTACTTGTCGTACAATTTACGGATCCTATATAAATGGATTTGTACTCTCTTTTTTTATATAATTTCTGGATTGAAGTGTATAAAATGTCGAAATATGCCGAAAATATAGCTCTGAAATGAATATAAAAGGATACCTCAATAAAATTTTCAATTGCACCATAAATCAATAATAAAATGCACATTTTACATTGGTGATGCGTTTTGTTGGGTGAATTTTCCTGTATTATTGAACATAATGTTATTGACGCGGTCGATTGAAAAATAACAAAGAGCTTTTGAAAATTTGATTTTATAGCTTTTGTTTGTACTTTTCACGTTTTCAAATGGAAATGTAGAGGTATGCATTGTAATGGTTTATTCATTTACGTTCTTTTTTTGTGTGTGCACATTTTTCTAGGTTTTTTTTCACTTTTTTTGTTGTTGTTGTTTTTGTCGACATCTCCAACAGGATGAGCGAAAAAAAAAACACTTTTATTTACAAGTTGATCATTTCACATTCACTACACTACACTCCACCAAATTGTTCATCATATAAAATAAATTTGGAGAAATAGTTAAATTCAGGAAAATGAGTATCTTAAATGGGAAATATTTTTTATTATCAGCAACAAATATTATAAATGAAAATTAGCATTGCGCTTTTCAGTTGTATTTCTTGCCGTTTCTGTCGTTTCTTCGTCATTAAATCAAAGTTACACCTTCTGAAATGTTAAAGGATCGTCTACGTTAGAGACAGTTTTTTGACCAAGTCATTCTTTCAATCGACTTTCAATCAATGAGGCCGTGATAGCTCATGTTTTGCCATACGGTGTTTTCTACTATATTTTCTACACTTTACACCAAAATGTCCCATTAGTTCTTAAAAATTCCATAAATATTTTTACAAAATTCCTTAAGACTCCTCGTTAAACTTTCTTTAAAAGAATTTTATGGAATCTTTAAAAATTTAATTCCTAATGACCTGATTCAGGGTGAAAAGTAGATTTTAAAATTTTTTGCCCAAATTATTTCACTAACGTTTACGATTCTTTCAGATAGATTTAATTGTGACGATAACTACTTATGGGCGGTTAGGGATCGTTCGTAAAGTATATCACGCATAACGGCTATTTTCGTTTAAACCATATCTTGTATCCATTTTGCACGCGTGACATAGTTTACGAATAACCCCTTATTTGTTATGCACAGCTATGTCGACATTAAACGATGAACTCTGGTTTTCGCTTTTCTTTAACAAAATTTATGTTAAATCTAATGAATTTAAGGGGTTTGCATTGATTTTTTGGAAAAAGACAATTATACTGGCGATATGCTTGTCGTCTAAGGATCACATATAAAAATTTGCGATTAAAATTTTAGGTCCGTTTGGTAATACTTTCGATTTTATAGGGACGGTTAGAGATTGAAAACGTATTTCAATCCCTTCGTGGAAAATGTAGTTTTACCAGTTCGAATGCATAATAAAAGTAATTCCTGAGGGGATTAAATTGTAATTCCGGTAAAGATTTCGTCACGTGCTCTTTATTATGTAAAAGATTTAAATCTTGATTGATTCGAATTTTTTCGCCCACTTCTTCGAATTTCCCATGCAAATTTTTTTTTTTCTGTTGAAGGTCACAAAGTCACAAAGGTCTATTTGCATATATGACCAAATTTACATCTCCGTAATGAGATTCCAAAATTTGTGTTATTGTCGTTGAATCAATCATCAAAATGTATCCATCTACCGAAACTCAAGAAATGTATGTGTTCAACTTAAACATCAACAATTAATTCGAAAATTTATTGGCGTACATCCAGCAAAAAAACGGGGGAGAATAAAAAAAAAATTGACAAACATCTAAATAAACCGCCTCTGTTTAGAACTTCATTTTATCGAAAAAGAAAATCTTTTTCAAGGTACCCAAAAAAGAAAAGCCATAAAAATGTTGAACAAGGAATTTTTGTACATTTTCTTTATACGTCATCCGGTTCGGAAACGGATGTACAAAGCAAAGTGTATGTACGAGAGTAGAGACAAAAATTCTTATATTTTTATAGTTCCATTCGAGAAAGTTTCGACTATACGAAACAGAAAGTGGAAGTTACGTGTATGTGGAGTCTTAGATGTTTTCGGAAAGGAAATACACTATAAAAATCAACTGAACTTTTCTTTTACCGGATATATCTTACCTGAGTACAAAACGGCAGTGAAAAGAAGCTCTGGGGTTTTTACAACGGAATTTGTAAGTTTTCCTGCAACTGTTGTGGAAACTGTTGCGATTCTTGATGATGTACTGTGGTACACAATAATATACTCACCAACAATATATCGCTTTTGAAGATACAATAAATACGTCCGACATATCCGACAAAAAGAAAAACTTTTATTTTGAACATTATCCAAATCATACAAATCCATGTACGGTACATTGTGTGTAGCATAAAAGCAACGTTTTGTGCTGTCACCTTTGTTTTTCTCCTCAATTTTCGTTCGTTTTGTGCTGTACAACATTTTCCCTTCGAGATTCGTTTATGTTTTTCTCATGTTTCACATGTGTACATTTAACTTGATGTATGGCGGTTTCCCACACACATTAATGTTCAATAAATATATCGTTTAGCTGAACAACTCTGATTTACTTTACTTTCGAAAATCATTAACTGCCTTTTTGTATGTATGTGTGTGTTGTATTTTCTTTTCAGCGAGAAAAATGATTATAGGTATTTTCATACTTGGTATTATGTACGTACATTAATGGATTGTTGCTAAAAAAAAAGTTAAATATTTGTCCACTGTGTTCGGTTATAATGTAAGTAGTACATCTACGCTACGAAAGTCGTGAGTCATATATGAACGTCTGAAAGACCACTTCTTTCAATTATAATGGCCGTATTAGGGAAAATATATCGTCTCATCGTTAATATAGAAAGTGATGTAACTTACACGAAAGGATGAAACGGAATTGCAGGAAATGACCACTATGTCTTCAAGAATTTATTTTTTTTTCCTTTAATATACGTTGCGTCGCTGCTGAACTACAAGTGAACATACACCCACCAAACAGTTTGTTTGTTTCTGTCTGATGTTGTTTAACAAGTTAAACTCTAGTATTAGCTGTGAAAAGGTCGCCTTATCATTACACAAACATATGAACATTCAAAAGGCGAGCATGCATCATATATGGCGCGTATTAGGGGTGTGCGATAGTTTGGGGATCGGAACGGTTCCACTAAACATTTCCATTTTAACCTCTACCAAAAAGCAGTTTTGAATCACACCTCAAAGTATGCAAGTACTCTCCGAGGAAAGGTAGGTGCTAATTGATATCTCGCCTAAATGTAGGCTACACATATGAATACAAATTCCTCGTATTTGCGTTGGGTCGTCCCATTCAGAATGCACTTCCTTGCAGCCACCAAACACACGGCAACTACCCAAATTATGAAGCTTGATTGAACTTTAGTAGGACGTTACCAATGCGATATAATCGCTTAAAAAAAGTTCCATGTGGAATTGTCTGACACGGGAATCGAACCCGGATCATTTTGCTGGAATGTTAGTACGTAGCAAACTGAGCCATCACCTATATCATAATTAGACTCCTATTTAACCTGAAAATATTGAATTTGGATATAATGTCGAAACTGTGTATGTATTTGGGAGTCGTCAAAGCTCGCCAGCCATGAAAAATTGTGTGAATCTTAAAGTTAAAGTTCTTAAATCGATAACGAAAACTATACGATTATTGCTGAAATGGTCTTAAATTCTTTTAGTCTTATGTAAGGGTACGAAAACTGTAAAATCTTACTTCTTTGATTTTGTGCCAGTTTTTAATGATTTTTATTTTTGACATCTGGGCAAGACAAGAAATTTTTGTGTACCCCTTCCGAACCATCGCACACCCTAACCGCGCGTATACAGTTCCACGATTTTATTCGACGAGATGATGGGTTGAATTTATAAAGTTCTCACACCTAATATTCACTATTTTCCTACACTCTGCGCTGAAACATATCCAGACCACAAACTTGATTATCAATCATGTCATATTTCTACATGCTTGAGAAACATGACGGGGTGGCTTGACATTTATGTCAATGAAAATTTCTCACGAATACACTATCAGCAATGAATCAATAGCTAATGTACGATTGGATTCCAACATTTTTGATAGATTTTAAAGAAATCTCCCCGACAGTTTTTTTCGAGAAATACGACGAGCACATCAAGGTAATCGAGTTGAAACACCTGTCTTTACTTAAACCATCATTTAAATTTACAGTTCACACAGAAAAGTTTTTAAGTTCCCTTCTTTTTGTGATTTTTCTTCCAAATTTGCTAAATTATCCGACATAATAATCGTTTACCAGTGAATGAGACTAAAGAGCAATGTTACGTTCATCTTTTCTCGTCTAAATGATTCGCATGACGTACCTCACCATAACTTTTCTCTTCTACTTCCATAGACATATTTTAGGTAAATATATAAATGATTTTATCATAATGCTTATGGTAGACTGTAAGCCATTTTCGATCGTATATTACATACTTGCTTAATGGGGGTTACATTCTTTGTGTAAATGTCTTAAGGTATTATTTAACTGATCCATTTATGATTTCTATCTAAATTTTGGCAGAAAGATAAATTTGATGTAAAAGCATATGATGTTGGTTGTGTAGTGTATAAAGGTGATGGCAAAATGGTAATATAAAAGTGAACGTATAAAACGTGTATTCACCATGTACCCTTTCTATTATAAAAGAGACTTAAACTGGTTAAACAGAATTTTGTGACATCACAAATGATTAATGATCAAATTTACAAATATACACCGCCGCACTTTGTTTCACGTAACATCTTTCAGGTCTTTCACAACCAAATAAATCTACGGATAATTAGGATATACACACCGATAATGGATTCCAAACTTATATTTCACTCAACTCAAATCCAACATATTTTGCGCTGACAAAAAATATATGAATCAGAGTCTACGTTCCAATGAAAGAATAGAGCAGTGTGTGAGTCGAGACTTCACATTGAATTATTGTTGTCCACAATAACAACATTTGAATGAATAAGAAGTTCGCTTCCATTCTCTTGTCGACTGCGTTATGATTTTTTTTCCTCTACAGTAAAGCTTACAATCTCTGCTTCCCACAAAATGCACTGCCTCTCAAATGGAAATATTGCAAAAGAATCATGTATCATGAACATGTACGTACAATATATGCAATATATTGCAGGGTCTATGTTACCATTTCTTTCCATTTCTTTCCAGATTTTCTCACATTTTTACTCATTTTTCCCAAAATAAAATTTCGAAAAATTACAGTCGGTGACTTTGAAATAAGTAACGCATTTTGTTTCAGCTGCTTATCAGCTGATCCACTCATACAAACAATTGTGCTAATGCTTGTTTATAAAATCTACACGCATGCGCTGGGTAATATTTCTATTTGTATGGGTGGATCAGCTGAAACAAAATGCGTCACTTATTTCAAGGGCACCGACTGAACAATAGGCGCTGATTGTATTTGAACTATCACTACCATAAGATGCAATTAACAAAAGTTTGTGACTAAATCGAAAAATTTTACAGACTTCAAAGTGGAATTGCTCTTTGCATTAATAAAAAAAAAATATTTGATAAACATAGAAACTGATGGTATCAGAATAGGCTGTACATTTCTTTCGTTAAGACATGAGTTATGTTTTCTTGGTGTGCGTTAAAACAGACAATAGATGCAAGTGTACACGCTTATATGTATCAATATTTGTGGGCTTTTTAAACCCCTAGCACTAGCAGCTCAATTTCATAGTGTTAAGCAGACCATTGAGGTATTGAGTGCGTGACAATCAATGTACGAAACCTAAGTAAATGAAAAGTCTTCGTATCTCTGAAAATCCTTGTTCAAAATCAAAAGAAGTAATAGATTCGATAGCGGATAGTGCAACCGCTGTCAAGAATTTTGTATTGTCTAAATGCCGCCAGTATATTTTCAACAGCTCGCACGTCTGTAGGTGCATTTCGTTATCAAAAAACTTTTAGCATCACATATATCAACCGGACATATACGAACATGTATAATATACATAGCCTTCGCACTTACGCTGCCCATTTCGCTGTAATAATAATAATAAAAAAACGAGAAAATTTCGAAACGGAAAGTTATCTGTGTGCGGTGATTTATCGAACAATGTCCAGCCCGTTATCGTCATATCTCTACAATTTTGCTGAGGTACAAACTTTTCTTATTCTTCATGCGAACAACCTTGTATGACAATAAAATATTTGTGTAACATAATGACAATGACAACATGAAAACTTTTATCTTAAACTAAATACACAGAAAATAATTTAACTTTTGTTTCACCCAGAAACGTGGTCCTTTTTGCTGTGTTGTCGTTCCCAATATATATGTATCTCTTTAAGGGAATCATGATGTTCTCTTATAAATGTATGGTATATATGGTGGTGTATGGGGTATCTATCTATCTGTCTATCTATCTACACAATTAAGTATATACGATAATAAAATAGAAAATGAGATTTATTGTTCCGCACATTATAAATTTGGTGAAGTAAATTGTTTCAACTAAAATAATCAACCAAAGTATGTGGATTGTGGTCAAAAGTATTCCCGCTGCAATTAGATTTTAACTGCTGCAAAGTGGTGTTACAAAGGTCTGGTCAATGTATATATACTATACTACATACGTACATGTGAAGTGTTAAAGGTTTTAACGTTTTAATGGCAAAGGATATAATTGTGAAAAGGTATAACCAAGTACCCACAAAATAGGTTTAGCAATTTTGAGGACAGACATGTTATACGTATGCGAAAAATTCTTTAATTAAGACACAAGGTATTTCATTCAAGAACAATAATTCAATTTCGCTTTCAATTTCATAGATTCGTTTTTTTTACAAGAATGATTGCACAGCTTTAATAGCGCTTTGAACGATTTAAAAAGCTACCGTTCACTTTGAATATGACCTGTCAACCAAAATTAACTTGTTTCAAACCACACACGACATCCGAAACAATATTGGCACACATTTTCATGAAAATTCGCTGTGCACACGTTGTGTGGTATCTGGTTTATACTGCCTGACCTAACACCTCTAATTTATATATAAACACCACAGAAAGCATACAAGATAATCTGTGATTCATTAATGTACTCAAATATGTACTATGGAATGAATAGTTGCCGTATCTCGTTTTAGATATTTCCAATGTGCGGCAATTTCAATTCGTGTATTAGTTTTGATTGATTTACATGCTGGGAGGTAATAGATTTTAGACATTTCGTTTATTTTATCGTTCATTTGATTGTAGATCGTATCGTGTGATTGTAGATTTGATATTACTTTTAACATATGAAGTAGTAGACGTTCAGTTGCTTCCTTTTTGTTTGAAATTAGACCGTGATTTGGTGTGAGGAGATTTGAAAATATTGAGATGTGAGGCATAAGAAAGAGATATGGAGAGCGGTATGAAGTACGAATGGCGTTTCGGATTTTATAGACAAATATTGAAATATTGAGCTGTTCAATTTTAATGATAATAATATGATAAGCAGACCAGGTTAAAGAAACAGAAACAATATCAAGGAAGGTAGAGGGAAATGCGTGGACGTCATTATTGCATTATCGCACTTTTAAAATCGAAACAGTTTTCCATAAACTGGAAATTGGGGGTGGTCGATGCTGAGGCGCACGAAAGAGACTACAAAGTATTATAGTGGTTCATTGAAGAAAAAAAAACACTTTTAAGACTATGGTCTGGAAGAACTTCAGGTGGCGAAAAATAAAAAAAATGAAAATCTTCGATTCCATTGGACCATTTTCACCTTCACCAAAAAAGGAGCTTTTACAAACTTTTTTTTCAGATCATAGCCTGAAAAGTGTTTTTGCGGTCAATGAACCACTATAACGTTTTGTAGGCCGATTTCCGTTCTCCGTGAACTGAAAGTCATTTCCTATGTCCTAGATTTTATTGTTACCCTGATTTACTCTGTCAGTGTGCTTTTGTGCGTCTTACAACGTTTTCAAAATATTATAATTTACACGAGTCTGGCGTGAGCTCTGAGGAGCTACACATTATGCAGCGAACAACATTAAGCTCCAAACACAAATTGAGATGGAGGTTTCCCTTTATGTGACTTTATCGTTACGAAACATTTCTATAAAATTGCTTTCACAATTTGAAGGTATATTTCGTAGTGTTAACAGCACAAAGACAATTCATCAAATAAACACAAAGCAGTGTACTCTTCCCAACCCCAATTGTTAATCTGAAAGGTAAATCTCGGCCTTATCATTTTAACATTCATGTCTACAAGAAAAACATCAAACAAAATATTTACACAATGAACATTTTTGAAGTGAATGTGTCAGATGGGATGTGTGTTGGCACATTGTATGTATATGGCATCCAAGTATTAATTTTCCGTTTGATAACATGACAATTTTTTCCTACACACACAAAAAACTGATCCCTTTTTTGCCAGAAAATAAATGCAAAGTCGAAGCGAATGCTGCTAAATGCAGCATAAATGGTACAAAATACCGTCTATGAAAATAGGTAAATGCAATGTGTAATCGTCAGCAAGTTCACCGTAGAAATTACATTTCAAACTCATCACATTTTGCGCTTTACGACTCTTCCCCAAATGTCACTAAAAGGGACATAAAATGTAATTAAACACCAGCCAGATATGTGACCCGAACAAAACATTGACAGACAGGCCATCACGACCATATGTTTTACAAATACCTGTGTTAATCAAGAAGCATTTGAAAGCCTTAGAGTTAGATTTTCATTTACCCATAAAATGCACATTACAATTGTAACATATACTCGAGTGCATCTAACTAAAATACAAATTGCTATTCACTGGTGGGAATTTCATTTGTCCATTCAAACCGTTACTCGGCGTATATGTCCTTACGTATATCTATCTATTTATATGTACTCCACACACACCACCCCATACAAAAGCGGTGGCAACAACGCATTTATCAACAGACTTTAAAAAAAAATGAATTATTGTTCAAGAAATTTCCGATTTAGGATTTACGGACGGACAGTCACCTGCGTTAAGCAGGATCGAAATATTAGTTAGATTGTTGTCAGTAGTATGCAATTCAGATTTGGGTGCATCCATAAATGACGTTCGCAATTCTGTGTTGTCAGGTCAGACAGAGTTATAACTGGAAAAATATGTTTGTTTTTTTTTTGAAGTTTTTTGACACCTTAAAAATTGATATTTATGGATTTAGGAATCATACATTAAGTGGCGTTTTTTCAGTGTTGCCATCAAAATGAAATCTTAAATAATTAGAATCTCACTGCGACTATATTGGAATCCCCAATACACTCCACTTAATGGGAGGTAGAACATAAAGTGAACTTCGTGTATTTTGCGAATTATTCAATCGTTGGAGTTTTTGGAGGACCACGGCATATACATTAACAATAACAAGTGAAAAGTGCGCACGGTAGCTTAATTGATTGGGGATCACAGGGCCTATTTTCATGAAATTTATTCTTAAAAGTTCCTGAATTTTAGAATTTGAAGAATGGGAGGTAGAACATAAAGTGAACTTCGTGTATTTTGCGAATTATTTAAGATTTAATTTTGATGACAGCACTGAAAAAAAACGTGACGTAATGTATAAATGATCCCTTATCATGGAATTCAGTATGGCAACACTGATTTGCAGATGTCCGGTTGTCCCCTTTAGACTTACTTGCGTGCAATCAATAACCATTGAGATTGGATTGATTTTGATGACTCTGTGTTGTTGGTCGGAATTTTTCGTCCATCAATCAGCAGTTTTAATCAGAGTGAATCACAAAAGCATATGCGCCATTCTTTGAACTTACTTTACCTAATAAAAATTAAGAATTTATTGGTTAGTTTCCCCCCTTTTTCATATTTTACGGCGCATAGGACATGTATATGCACATGTAACACCTACACCTACATACAAAAAGTCATATACCGAATTTTCACCCCCCTATCATGGACCTTCCATCTTTTCTCATTTCACCATATTGACGCTATATACCGCATCACTACTACTGGTTACCTAGATGCTTTCTTTTGTCAAAAGTATAATATACCATCCCATTGAATATTATCAGTAAGGCATGTATGTATACAGATATATCCATACATACAGCTTATAACTTGTAAAGCATTATAATATAGTGCCCGTCAGCCTGACGCCAGAATTTCTCTCATTTTTTTATGTGTACGTATAAATATATCTTTACCACCACTTGTTAATTTGACGTGTTTCTTCATCTGTTGGTTTGTGATGTCGCTTCGTTTGATATATGCTTTACCTTTGTTCGATATTTTATTTTACATTTTTGCTCATTCATTTCGAATAAATTTTATAATTTTAGGGTTGATGTACACACAAAAAAGCGTAAAACAAAGTCGCTATAGCAATATGCTTACACGATTCGTATATATACTTATACACATTTGTTCTTCTTCCTATAGCGTACACACTTTAATTACCCATTGACTGGATAAGTAAAAAAGGAAATTTAATAACATTCGTCGACACATTGTAGGACATTGTATAGTTTGAACAAAACACCAGCACCGTGTACTCAATACTCATATCTCCTGTAATCTAGGTACCCATAGTTCATATATACCTATATGTATCCTTTTCCCATTCAACGTTGAGACCTATAAACCATAAACATATAAGAAAAATTTTATTACTCACATCCCCTGATAATAAAAAGCTGACAGCAGGTTAAAAAAGAAAAATAATTTTTTTATGAGCACTGCATACGTGTTCAGGGATCTGGGACATTGTACACTCCGGAGGTGGCCATTAATCACATTTCATGAAGTTACTTTTTCTATCAGGTTGTCATATAAACTTATTAAAAAGGAAAAAAAGAACAAAATTACGACATGACTAACGGAGGAAGTGTGTGTATGTGTGGCTGTGTGTGGACATAGCTTTTTATATATAAATAACAACTGGTTAAGTTAAGGTGGGTCTCATTAGCTTTTTGATGTATAACACACATAGCCGTTAGGGTATCCGGCATTGTAAAATCACAACAGCCACACCGAAGTGTAATATTTCATTATCTTTGTGTGATTTGATAGAAATTTCAAGGAGTGGTCGATTCTGTGGAGAAATTCGAGTGATGCATAGACACTGAAAAATCACTTTCTATGGAACAACTTCAGATGGCGAAAAAACAAAAACTGAAAACTTTTAAGTAGCGGTGCATTGGACCAGTCTCATTCTCACGTTCACCAAAAAAAGCTTTAAGATATTTTTGTCCCTTTTTTGTTATTTCTACTCTAAACAGTACACACTTATCAAAATAAAATGTAAAAGTTTGGAAAAAGTAAAAGCTTGACTTTGGTATGTGACAATGTAACCAAAGTTCCCGATGGTCGCATTTCCGAGCAAATTGGAAACTTCAAAAATATAGTGGAAAACTAGTGGACATTTTGTTGTTATGGATCATTTTGTAGGTATTTCCATTAAAAATGCTTCCAAAGGCGATTTTGAGAATATTTCAAATCTGCTCTGAAAGTCGACCTTACATGCACTACAAGTGACATCCAGAAAGGACTTCCGCAATCAGTGTTGCCATACATGTCTTAAATCATTTATAAATATGATTTTTCTGAAGTGTCTGAAGTATGGCCGATCCCTAAACACCCCCCGAAATAGCATCAATTAAACTTCTCGTGGAAATACTTTTTCTGGCAACACTGAAGTGCAGATTTTCTTTTTCTGATGTACCCCCGTCAGACATATTATCATTGAAACATAATTTTTCTAAATTAGTCTGTTCAACGGCTAATGAACCGTCAGAAAAAATCTTTTCAAATTTGTACTGAAAAAATTGTATTGGCTGAAAAAGACCGAAAGTCTTTCGTTGATAGTTTTGGTTTCAAGTTTCGAAAATTTTATTTACTTCCACTGCATAAGGTAGACAAAAGTCAGTCACCAGTGGGAATTACATTTTATATATTCCACTCACTATCCGAATTTAAATATTATGTCTATGGATGCCTACGTCTACTCTACACATCTAGAAGTGTATCAATTTCTCAATTCCGATATATAGGATCCCTAAGGGTTGGCTGTTTTTTTATATGCCGAATAATTGATTGAAGTGTGGAAGAAAAATAAAATTAATTCACATGATGTGCAAAACACACTGTTGAATGAAGAAGAAGAAGAAAAAAAAAGAAAATTTTTAATTGAAATACTTTATTTACTTCGTGTCTCGTCGCCATGTCGCTGTCAAAAGTTTTTATTATCTTCGAGAAATATTCGCTTATAAAATATCTGGTTTACAACGTCGCTATTTGTACTTCCATCTAACCATTCCTGTAACCCTAACCACTTTATTATAATTTTTTATTTGAAGCATCCGCCGACGATTACCATACCTTAGTAGGTGCTGAACATTTACGATTATAAAAATGAAGTTCAATGATTACGTGTTGTCTGCCAGTCTGCCACATGGAGAATTTATAAGATAACTTTTTCGGGATGTACGTAAACGGGTAGTAAAAAAAATCTTTTGCTCGTGCAGTTCCAATCGTTTGATGAGAATAGTCTCTTAACTATATATCATCAATCGTTGGAGTTTTTGGAGGACCACGGCATATACATTAACAATAACAAGTGAAAAGTGCGCACGGTAGCTTAATTGATTGGGGATCACAGGGCCTATTTTCATGAAATTTATTCTTAAAAGTTCCTGAATTTTAGAATTTGAAGAATTTTTGACGATTCCCGAAAATCTAAAGAAAAAATTCTTAAAGTAGAACCTGGATCACGCTCGTGCGCCAATCGTTCTTTGAAGTTGCATGCTCACTAACACACTAACTCAACATCTTCATTTCAACGCGATTAGGGATAAGCACGATAAGGGCAATTAAAATGTTTCTAGCTAATTCAATCGCCTATTTAATTGGCCATGAAGGTAGATCTCCATCAACGATATGCATCAGTAAAATCTTTACTTGATCAAACTTTTAAAACAAAAAAAAAATGTGTGCAGAAAATGGTGTCCCAATATCAATGTGTAATCTTAGCACTTTATACATTATGCATGAGCAATGTTTCTTCGAAAGGTAAAAGGGATGTTGTTTAGCTTGTAGCTCAAGTGCATGAAACTCAAGAAAGGTGCGAATATATATTTATTATGCAAAGAAAATGTACGAAACAAGTTGATTTAAGGGTTTCGTTATGTTCTGCATACATTTGCTAACCCAAGTTCAAGTTATTTTTTTCCGTTCTTTATTTTTACAGCAACAAGGTGGAAAATTTATTACCAGCAACAGAGTAAATCTCGGTAAATTTGAATTTTATTTTGTCACGTCTTTTGTATTATTAAATTATTTGCGTATCATTCGAGTAGGTGCTAAATAAACCGCATACTAAATGCCGTTGTCAATCATTTAGGATTTTCTATCCGAATTGATTATAATATTCGGATAAGCAAAATTGAAAATTTCTATTCCGACCTATGCTCACGTGATAATGGCTTTTCGTTCAATAATTTCGATGTGATAAACTCGATGTATATAGGGAAAATAGTTATTCGTTTACCGAGGGGAAGAAAATGGAAAATTCTAACTAGATAACGTCAATTTGCTGCACAATTTTTCAAACCAAACAAACAAAAACAAAGGTGACAGTTCGGCGGAGAAAACTTCTACTTTCTTCACTGTCAAAACAACAGGAGAAAAACTAGAAATTTTCTACACCGAACTGTCATCAGACGAAGAGTCGAGGGTCAGATATTTGTAAATTTGTTGACAAATGATTTTCAAAAAGACAATTATCTGAAGATTTCATATCGTTTTCAAAGGATTTCTATTGATTCTGGATGGATTTTCAGAGGATTTTTCAATTTTAAAGTGTTTTCCTCTTTTTATTTAATTTTCTTGAGTGTTTTCAAGGATTTTCAATGAATTTTAGGATTTTTGTCTTCTTAAAATTTTGAAGGATTGTCTTTTGACTGACAAAGGATTTTCTATGCATATTTGCTCATCGCAAAGCGTCAACAAAACATCATTTTCTCATGGTCTTTTGAGTGGAGAAAATAAGGTTAATACCACCTCGCACATACGAAAAATACGTTTTTCGCTTAGCTTGATTCATTTCTTCCATTTTCCAGTTAAAAATGGAATCCGAAAAACTGAAACTGGTTCACACAATATCTCTTAGCTTTAAAAATATCTCTACCATCAGAAATACGAACATAACCTCGCGATTACAAACTATGAACTGTATGGATAGAAGAACAGTTAGGTATATCATTGCTGGCTTTCATGCATACGTACCTTTTGTTTCATACCGGACTGTGTTACTGTGCATGAGTGTTAGAGTATGTTTTCCATCTGTGATACGTGGAAGTATTACAAAAACCCAATTCCACAGCCATATACAAACACACACAAAAAAATGTGTCTTGTTCCTCTTCTACAACATGTTATTCCCATTTTCTATCAAGCCGCAGAAAAAAAGCTTTAAATTTATTTATTGGATTTTTAAAACCCCCATGTAGTTAGCATAAATTTATTTTTTTTTTTTCATTTACATATGGGGCCGAACAACGCTTTAGTGGCTGGGTCGGTGTTATGTAATACCTGTGCAATATACCTTACATTCCTGTTAAACGCAACCATGCGTTCGCAAATAAAAAACAACGAAAAACAACGCAAAAAAACCTCTCCATTGTGTTTTACTTTCTGTGCGGAACCACTTGGTACAACAACTCTTCAAAACGGAAGAAATTTATTCATTGCTTTTTTCTCGTGCAGATATATTTGCACCGTTGTCTGCTTCTTGTCGGCGACGACGACGGTATGGAAGGGAAGCACTTTCGTGTTTAAATCAGAAAGGTTAATTTAAAATTGCTGGTATCGTTGGCGCGCTTTATTAAAATAAATTTGAACTGACTATAATGTTTATTATATTTCGGGTTTCGTATAATATGTCGGTTGAGAATTACTTTTTTTTTCTTCTCTCTCTCTCTCCCCCAACAACGAACAGACATATTTCCAATATTGACATAAAACTTGTCGAACAGGGGCAAAAAAAAGAACCAAACTTATTCAAAAATGAGTTATAGAATATGCATTAAACACCTGATACTTGCCTTTTTTGTATGCATATACAATAAGGTAAATGTAATTCACATTTATATTATATTTTTGTTCGCGAATTTTATTGCCAAACACCCACCAGTCTTGCAATATTATCAGGATTTTTCGTCTTCCTTTTTTTACGGATACTGATGAAAATATAAATGGGATGTGCGTGGGGTATTGCAACATAAAACATAAAGGCGATATTTCAAACTCGTTTTCACTGCGAAGAGAAATTTGTGGAATATAAAGGGCACAAAACTCTTTAACGTCGGTTTTGACACAGCGTACGAGCTCGATGCTATTTTAATTTTGGTAGATTTTTCATCTGTTGTTACCTTCAACCAATATTGAGATCTCGTTTCCCTTTTATGATGGTTTCATTTTAGTTTTTGTGAGAAGATAATACAAAGTTTGTGGTACGATGCGCACCAAGAGTGTGAGTTACTTTTTTCATTAAATAGTTGGAACGTTGTGCTGTGCAGACGTGTTTATCGGTGCTCAAATTTAAATTTGATCAAATTGTGGTCGTACAAAAGTTTGTCGTTATATCAAAACGTTTCGGATTGATTGGATTGTGAGATTTTTCTGAACAAGTTTCGTCAGTTCAAAGTCTGTGGCCAACACCAATAAATTGTGTCATTAGTTGTATATTAGTCCGTATGCCAGCTGTGAAGGATGGCGCCACATGAAACATTTGTTGAACCGTTTCCTATTGCGTTCAGGGCTTATTATTGGGAATTTTTTAAGAATTTTAGGAATTTTTAAGAATTTTTAGGAATTTTTCAGAATTTTTAGGAATTTTTCAGAATTTTTAGGAATTTTTCAGAATTTTTTTGTTTTTGCTGTAAACAAAATTCATGCAATTCATTTGCTAATTACGGTTATAAAATCGAACAATTCAAAATTTAATTTTATTGGATGAAGTTGTGTCTGATACGACCATTAATTTATGCGAAGACTCTTAGGTGGGTAAGGTCGCTTGACTGAAGACTGAATAAGTTTTCCAATAATTGCAGTCCCAGTTTTCTTACCATTTTTAAATAAGCTGGTGTTTTTAAGAACACAAAATTAAAGACAGATGAGAAAGCGATACAGGAATGGTCTATTTGCTACATCATTAATTGTGTATCTCTTTTATTGCCACTGGCCGTTTGGAAAACTCAAAATTAATTTAATTTTCTGAAGAAACAAAGAGAGCTGTGAGTTGAAGGTTCAGAATGATATCAGAATGTATCACCTTACATGTGAACTTCATTAAATGAGTCCATAACCACCTTATTTGATATTGGATATTGGACTGGATAAACTTTATTTCCGTTAAAATTGGAAACAAAAAAACTGCCTCAAAAATGTTTCGAGTAAGTCGACTTACTCACATATTTGACATCGTAAGGAATACAAGCCAGATAGCGAATAGGGCAAGTATGGTATTTTTGGAAAGGTGCGGTTTCAGACTATGAGATGTAGTAGCAACTGAAGCTTTTCCCATCAGTGGATGAGCTAGACATGACCAGAAAGCTTCCCTATGGTGAAAAAATTAGTGAAAGTTGTCCACATTCACAACTTTCCATACATTTCCATTAAAAAATCTGAGAAATGTGGGCACCCAGAAGAAAGTTTTTTAAGATTTTTTGAAAAAATTGAAAAAACCCCCTCCCAATTTTTTGATATGTTAAATGGAATGTGCTAGCCTTCATTTTAAGCCAATAAAATGAAAAATCGGTTGGGGTGCTCATTGACAAAACCATAAAATTGGACTTTTATGCCTCACACTTACTCACAGCTACAACCTTTCGACCCGACGATACTTTTATTAGAATCGTCTGTCAATTCTCTACAAACTACCATTAGATAAACCATCGGGGTAAATTTTTCTGAAATAGTCATGATTTTGAAATTTTGAAATTTTCTTAGAGTCGCCCCGAGCCGGAGAGGTTGTTTAAAAAAAACATCTGCAACGAAATGATCACTTTGAAATTCCCTATCGATAGCACCATAAACGTCCGGAAACAAAAATGGTGTGTCCGATTCCAAAAATTTTTCACTATATACGAACCTAACCTCATGATTTCATTCTCCATCGATTAAAACCAAAATTTTGAAAATCAGTAGGTAAAGAATTACTTGAGTTATCGCGGTAACAAGTGTACGGATGTTTTCTGTATTTAACGTTTTAAGCCAATAATGTAGAACATTTTCAAAATATCATATTGAACTTGTCGTTACGGACATTTAAGGTTATTTTGCATAAACCCTGACTTTCAGTCAAGGGAGTAAACGAAAAATTTAATCATATTACAGTCGAAGAAATATAAGAAACTGGCAATACAATCCAATCAATGCACGCAAAAAAAAAGTCGTACGGATAAAACGTACATTTCGACGATGAGACCAATGGTTGAGTTATCAGTACAATGTACGAATAAAACGTATATTGGAAATTTCGCTTTTTTTTTAATTTTTCTAGAAATAATGTTACTATATTTCGTCCTTTGCCCACTTTACAGATGTGAGATCGATTACTTTATATAAAACAAAGTGCTGGGTTTCTCAAACGCGAATGAAAAAAAAAAAAAAAAAACATTGTCACTGGCGTGAATTGAACTGGGGACCTCTCGATCTTGAGTCAGTGACTTTCGCACTGAGCTAACTAGTTGTTGAGTTACGAACAGTTTACTTTGAAGAGTTCTTTTGTTTGTCATTTCCTTTTAAACATAGTAGAAAAAGGATGTAGTTTAGACGCAGTAAACTGATCTCATCATAAGAATGGGTTGAGAATGAGTTGAGTTGATGATTAAACATTAAATTTCAGGCTCCCAAAAGAAGTCGAGTTTTCAAACTTTAAAAAATAATTATTATTGATAATTTATGAAATTTTCGCCACATGTTCCTTTAAAAATATAATGTACAGTTCATCTAGAACACATGATCATAGGATTCTCGGTAGATTTGTACATTTTATTATGCAATTGTAGCTATAGATCTTTTTTAGCTTCCACAAAAGTAAGTGCAACTTCAAATTATCTCTATCACCATGTCCTTAGACTCATTCATTAAACTTCTCTTTATTCGACCATTTCCATCAAAATTGTTTTAATTAATGTCGAAAGTCCATTTAATATTACGATTTCCCGCTGTAACTCGTATCGTACTAAAAAAAAAATTTCAGTTTGAAACCAGTTGAATTTGCACTTCTATCAACATATATTCGAGCTTCGTGAGAAAGGGCAGGCGCTTTCCATTGTTTAAAGTAAAAAAAATGATTCATAGTTCCCATATATAATAATTAATTATTAGACTTGAAACTACTTGCACGACAAGTTTCTTATGCTTTCTGAATTCGTTGCTCTCTTTGACTAGAGTTTTAATTCTTTTTTTTAATTCTAATATTTGCAGAATATGCAAAAAATTAAATAATTGGGTTAGGATAGCAGTCTCTAGCAACTGCAATACAGTTTATACTTGACTGTAAGTGGTCTTATGCCGGAAAAATACCCTATAATGTTTGTCCCGAAGATTGTGTGTATGTTATGAAAACGGAATTGTATGTCCCATATTTGCTTGCAAACGAAACTTGAGTAATGTATACAACATTATTAATTTTATTTTTTAATTCGACGCAGCCAGAAGAGCAAGCAATTCACGCCAATTCAAACCTAGAGTCATTGAAAGCATCAGATCACAGAGTGATTCTGGTGATGTATTGGTTTTTCATCTATTGATATGATTTGTAGAAGGCATTCAAGCAGGCTTTTATTGTAGCATATATTTGAACGGGCATGAAGCCTAAATTCCTGGAAGATTGTTGAAGATGTCCTTCCGAGCAGAAATTTAAAACCGATAATGTTTTGAAATCATAATAATTGAAAGAATGAACTGATCACGAAGAAGCATTTGAATCGTTATATGTATATGAGCAGCTGTAAGCATTCGAGCACGTTGCGGTGAGGTGTTTTATCGCTAGTAGGCTAACTAATCTCTATTATATTTAGTGAGTCATGTATATAGCGTCATACACATACACACACACCGTAACAAAAATGATAATTTTATCGGGAGTTCATCTACAGAAAATGTCAGAGTATTATTGACTTTCGCTATATAAATGTTAGAGAAAGAGTAAATGTTGCCTCCACAAAACGTTGAGGAGGAAGAATGGTGATTCCTGTGCTATTAAATGTCGATAGAAGGAGTGATGATTCTTAGTCAGAAAATGTCAGAAGAGTGATCTGTGTTTTACTCTGCACAAGAACTCCAAAGGATGGACATTTTCGAAACTGTCCACGAATTTTGTCAATTAAATGCGTTACATTTGTAATTTTAGAAAATGGCTGCGAACTGTAACTTGACAAGTTTCGTGATCATTTTCTTCGTTTTAAGCGTTTCAAATCTTTATTTTTAGCTGTCGAATTTTAGCCCCGTACGAAGTAAAAGGGCTTAAGGATTACGCATGCCGTTGTGTA